>NC_056478.1:15024239-15324239 GCF_008729295.1 Plectropomus leopardus | reverse complement strand
TTGTGCTGAATATCCCCTGATGCTCACTGCTGGGTGTTTAAGTGCATGGCACACTAATCTATAGGCCCACAGTAAACACCATTTAACAAATGAGAGGATGGACATCTACAATGTGGCCAATTAGCTGCTGCTTCTTCACTAATTTAAAATCAGTGAGTGGTAAAGTTGCATACCTTGCTCAATCGCACTTTGGCAATCAAACCTATAACCTCTAATTGTCTTTATACATATAAGTGAGGCTAATTGTTTAAAGGAACTTTATGCCAAGTTCAGAGTGTATGAGTTGTCTGTACATGGACATGGCTGAGCTAACAGCTAGCAGCTAACGGTGCTAACTCCATAAACAGCTTTTTATGTCTCCTTGTGGTTAATTTGTGTCTTTTTGTTGTTGTTTGGGTCTCTTTCAGTTAATTTTTTGTCTTATTCGGGTGCTTTGCAGTTCCTTTGCATCTCTTTGTGGTCATTTTGACTCTCTTCTTGGTCAGTACATGTTAATTTGGCATTTGACATTGTGCAAGTGAAGGCCAGGGGCCCCCCTGACATTTTGGGCCCCTCAGCTTCTGCCCATTAGGCCCGTTCCATGAATTACCCCACTGTATCTTTGCATAGCAGATTGTGGTTTGCTGCTGTATTAATGCTCTGAATGCTGCATACAGAACCTTTAAGGTTTTTAAAGATATCCTCAGAAAGTACACAAATACTGAAAACAATTTTCACCGTGATTCTATGGCCTAATAGGTCAAGAGGTTTTGTTTTTTGCTTAAAGAGTACACTGATCAGCACAGATCCTCCTTATTTTGTGTTCAGAAAATACTTCTATAAATACAAAGTGTAGAGAAAAACTGGGTGCAAAAGTGCAAATGACGTAATGACTTTTTGTATATTTAAAATGGAAATTAAATAAAAAGAAGCCCGCATATGAGGCATATCCACAACTATTTTTAGCGCTGGAACACCCTCCCAATGGAGAGCCGTGCCAAAGCAATATGTAATAGAAACCGTCTAGCTTTTTTCCTGTAATTTATCAAACGATAGGAGGAGAGGATACGAGATGTGATCCCTCACGTTGTATTTTTCTAGGTTTGAAAAGGAGAGCTTAGTATTAATGTGTTTGGGAAACGCTGAGCACTGCTTTGACAGTAAAAATGTCATCTCCACCTTCAAGAATGGCTCACACTGTAACTTTTCTTTTTTAACATCCACCTCAAATATGCAGCCTAAATTGGACAGTCACAGCAGCTCTCTGGGAGTATGGTTGAGATGCATAACTTGAGGTGAATGCGTGTGTGTTTCCATACCCGCACAGCGTGGAGGGAGATTCGCGTTCACGTCTCACGGCAATCTGTCAGAGAGCCACAAGCAGCACGCTGACACACCAAAACAGGGGCTCCATTCTCCTCAAATGTTTCTCAACCTAGATGAGTCACAGAGTAACTGGCACTGCTTGAAACAAGCATGTCGGGCCCTTCGGTTCCTTGTGGCCGGGGCTGAGGGGATAATAAGAGAGCTGGGAGGAATCAGGGGCCTTTCTAATCCTAACCTCCGCATAGACAGCACTATTATCAGCCTTGTGTTTAAGTCAGATTACATGCTACAATTAAAGGAGGCATCGGCAGGCTGCTTTATGGGAACCACTGCAGCGAGCCAAGGGCAAGGGTTTGGAGAGTTTCAGAGAAAAGGCCTTGTTTGTGAAGCGCAAAGGCCGACAAGCTGTCCTGGTGGTAGCGGTGGAACGGTTGAGTCATGAGCTTATGCTAAACATGGGTGGAGATGCATAAACATGAACTGTACACAGAGGAATATATTCATATATAAACAGGGGGAAAAATTGAAAGTGTTCATACACGTCTTATACAGACAGTGAACTGAGTCATACCAGAAGTATGCTGCTCAGAAGCTTTTAAAAATGGTATAAAAATGCCGTTGCATGTTTGCATTTCAGGGAAACGAGCTGGTTATCAATCATGTTATTATGTGTTATTGGACAATCAACGGCTGACTTAATTAGAGAGTGGAAACAGATTATGGGTGCGAGGAGACCTGTTAACACTCAGATGTCCTTATTGCACTTAAACCACTTGAACGCGCACACGGCACGTGCATGAGTGCGCACACGCATTTACAAATGCAGAAAAAAAGTCACAGTTCATCTGTTATATAGCAGATGACAGCTGGATCAAAACAAAGTCAATAGCAAATGAATAAATGAATAAACAAATGTGTAAATGAAGAAGCAAACAGACAAGTGAATGCATAATTGTGAATTGGCCTTCTGTGCGCTCCTCCCCGCTGCACACAGCGACTGGTGTGTGTGGTACTGACGAGGGGCCAATGGGGAAATCAGTGGAGACGCTTTAAATGCCTTAATGCAGTCAAATTGTTTTCAGATTTCCCATTGATGGACAGTTTCCTTTCAACCATTTAACTACCTCCACACACACACACACACACACATCCAGAGCAGCGGTCAGTCGCTCTAAGTCTGGACATCGTTACAACGCTCTTTACCCGACCCTTGCCCTCTGACCTGTGATCCTGTTGCATCGTGAGCCACCGAGGTGGGCAGGATGGAGGACTAATCTGGGACAGGAAGTCATGGCCGGAAAGAGAAAGAGAAGGCTTGGTGGAGGCTGATTGATATATACCCAAATAAACCAATATAGATCAAAGGCGGAGATAAGCCTTGGAGAAGCGCTGAAAGCCTTCATATCTGCGTCTGTTCCTCTCACGGCCGGCAGAAACAGAAGTCATGAGGTGTGAGGGATATCTGAAACACCAGTGGCATCCGGTTTCTGCCCGGACTTGTGCTTTACACCTGATTAGTTACAGGAGGTGAACAGATGAGTACAGATGAAATGAGATGGAAGATGAATGGGAAAAGAGCCAGTGAGAGGACAGGAGAGGAGGAGAGGAGAGGTGAATTTTAAACAAAGCTAATGCCTCTTATCCTCAGTCACATCTTATCTATGTGAAGCTAATCTCCAATCATCTAAATACTCTGTGGGATTAGTCCGTCCACTCAAAGGACCACGCCTCCATTCTTCTGTCTGATGCAAAATGATCATCATCTGTAGTCTGTACATTTTTATCTTGATCAAATTTACATGACTGCAGTGTAATTTAGCTTATTTTTTTTTATTTCATATGACTTGATTATCTGTGTCTGCAATTTGTAACACGTGTGAAAGATTTTACAAATGCAGATTCTTTATGTGATATTTTTGTAAAATTGTACAATTTGACATTTTTTGTTTGGTCTTGCTTTTCAACATCATCACATTGTTCTGGCAGTGCCAAAAACTGAACAAACAGGCTTTTATCCAAAACCCCCCCACAGAAGAGCAGAGGGACTAAGGCATGTCCAGACAAGTATCAGGGATCAGGATGACAAGGAGAACTGAGGGAGTGATGGACAG
Source organism: Plectropomus leopardus (assembly GCF_008729295.1). Classification (NCBI taxonomy): domain Eukaryota; kingdom Metazoa; phylum Chordata; class Actinopteri; order Perciformes; family Serranidae; genus Plectropomus; species Plectropomus leopardus. The sequence goes on along the minus strand of NC_056478.1, from coordinate 15,320,823 downwards.
ATGGACAGATAGATGGATAGATGGGGCTTGTGGGCAGTCAGTAGGGTGGTGAAGAGAAGAACAATTGACTGAATCCAAACACTACACTGAAATTATGATGCTTTCGGCAGAGACTATATTATATATACGTAGGAATTATATACTATCATCCTCATTATCAATTAATCTTCACATTATTTTCTCAACAAATTGTCTGGTGACAGCTTCACTTCCAAGGCGACGTCTATAAATGTCTTTTTTAATTTTGTTTTGTTTGTTTTTTGCCATTTTGCCTAACTATAAGAAAATAATAATCAAATTTTTGCAGCTCTGAAACACACTAATAAAACTTTTCTTCTCTTCGGTTGTCTTATAATCCCATCCTATACTCAGCATTCAGCATGTTATGGTGTGCAAGTGCACAGTTGTGGAAGTTAGTTGTCATATAAAAAGTATATTTAAAATACAAGACATGCATCTGATGTCAGTGCAACCAATGTACAATATTTTAACATTTTAAAATTAGAACTGCAGCAAGATACTGCTACCAGCTTATATCCCCCATTCTTATCATCACCCTCATCTTTCTCCATACTATTATTATTATTGTTATTATTAAAAAATAAGCATTTTAATACTTCTTATAAGGTGTTTCATTGTGAACTTTTTTGTCTTGTTTATTGCTGTTACCTACACTGGGACCTGAGTATTTTTTATTCCTCCAACAATAACATGTTTCTGAAATTACAACAAATTATCCGTGAACCCTTGATTAGTCGTCTCAAAACACTTTCCCCACATGTCCATTTAGTAACTGTTCTGGAGCTTTTAAGTGTGTCTTAATTTAGTTGTCGTGGAGAAAATGTAATATTTTGGATTTTTCTGAGCACTTATAGAAGGTTTTGTCCATGTTGGCTTGAAAGTTGAGATTAAAGATAACAAATCAGTTTAACCTTGAGGTTCATTTTAGCTCTGGGATTTTTGGTCTTCCAAGACTGTGTGAAAAAACCTCTAAACCTCAATTTCTTTTCAGGTGTTTGCTGCCATGTGAGACAATATTGACGATCATCACTGCTTTCAAAACTCACGTCTTTTTGTCATGCATGTCGGCAATTCATTCTGCTATTATTTCTATATAAAACGAGTCCACAGTATGCAAGAGTAACTTGTTACTTGTTCCTTTTTATGTCTTTAGCTTCACTCCAATAATAAAATAATTAAAGTCATACTTAGTGTTGTCTTTGGCTCTGACTTGCTGAGTCATGATTAACATTGTTCTAAAATACCCGGTAAAATAAACAACCAAAACCACAGATTATCTGGACTTCAATGCTTTGAATACAGCTGCTAGTAATTAACATGTTTAATCTCTTATTTACAAGGAACATAATTAACATTTCAAATCAAATATTTATTGCCCTTTTTTCTTATCACATCTGCTCTCTTTATTCCTTATCCCATAACACTGTTAACAATTCCATTTCATTTGTGTCCCTTGCCTTTTCTTAGATGCTAAATTTTTGCAACATTAATGGGGTCAAAATAATCTTGGATGTTCTGGACCTTTCTACAGAGCCACATTTGACCGGGCATGTTTTGTAAAATAAGCCTTCATTTAGTTTTATTCTTCCTGTTTTTACTTTTTCTTTTCTTTTTGTTCTGGCAGTAAATATGAGACTTCAGGCTACACACTTCTCCATCAAGAGGGTTTTCCAAGAACAATAACAAGCTGTGACCTACGAAGTACACACAACCCACACACACATGCACACACACACATAGACAACACACACAGCAACATCTGCGTATGATGAAGTGGTCAGCACTCCAGTAAAATTGGATGAGGCTTTAAAGACATTCCTCTATTTTACGGCTAGGTGAGAGAGAGACGTCTGAAGGTAATGAGGAGGCGAACGGCTCGAGTGTCGCTGACGCTGCTCCACCTTCCTGATCCCTATCGCAGCTCTCCTCCAGGCCAAACAAACAAACAACAACAGTACAAACAATGCAGATGTAATTGACATTCCTGATGAGGTGGAACACAACCCCCTGAAGGACTGTATGTAATATGTTTGCTTGTGCACACACACTCCAGCACCTCAGTCACTGCGAGGCTCACTGCACGCTCAGTATTTAAATTCAGGTGGAGGATGTCTTTCTTACAGCGAGTGGGGATGAGTTCATCTTATGTGTGATTACTTAGGACCTCTGCATCACCCTGCTCTCTGAGAACAACTATTCATTAACACAATGAGTAGCTGTTCTGAATACAGATGGATTTTAAACTGGAGGATCCTCACTGGACTGAAAATGAGTACTTGAATTTTTGGGAGTAAATGGAGATGTTGTAGAGTCCAGTACAAGGACAATCAGCACAATGTTGTTGGACAAAGACCATGTTTGCCAGGTAGCAGAAGAGTGAGCTCTGACTGACAGATCAACAAGCCAAGCAAAGTCCATGTGAATTCTGTATCTCAGTTAAACCACACAATGAAGGTATTCACCTCCTGCTCCAAAGAACCCAATGATCAATGAGAGTTTAGATGCACGTGTTCCCGACATCATGGGGCACTTTCAGATTACATCATGGACACCTCTTTGGTTGATCGAATGGCCATCAAAGGAATCAAGGTCAAAATTAAAAGCTGAACGAACTTTGAATGTGACAGTGAGGAGTTAAATCATAATGGCACATAATGCCTAAGATATAGTGTTGGATACTGAAATCTGTACTTAAAAGGTACCAATAAAATTATGTCAGAACTACGGAGTATCAATTCACGTTCATCAATGACAAGTTTCGGTACCTGAGAGTGTATCTGGGTGAAAATGCCAGGAATCCAGGCACAGGGCTCCACAGAGGGGCTGCGTTAAGATGATCCTTTATTAGTCCCACAGCGGGAAATTTGCAGTGTTACAGCATCTATGAGGTACAGGATAAAAAGAACAATATAATCGTAAGAAATAGTAGAAAAAAAATTAATAAAAAATATGAAAAAAAAAATAATCATAAAAAAACAAGGTGCCAAGTAAATAAGAAAAAAAGGTGCAAAATAGTGACATAAAGTGCCAGGCACAGGGCTCCACAGAGGGGCCAGGTTCAACTTTAGACTGGATGCAGTAACATCCTGAAGGTGCTAAGTCGGCCAGAGAACTCCATGGCCGCTCCCTCTGCTTCCCAGCGAGCCAAAACCATCGCTGCAGAGCAAATCTGCCTCAAAAGATTCGGCATCTGGTCTATTTTCTCTTTTTTTTTGTATTATTTCAGTCATAGCGTAGTGTCACTGCTAGATGAGCTGACACACATACAAACACATGCTGACAGAGACAGAAGAAGAGCTCTTTGTGTAATTAGAAATGAGAAGACAGGCAGATTTGCATGAGACCTGTCTCTTTGACAAAGGACAGTACCGAAAAGGATACATTTTTTGGTGGCGGACTGAATTACAGGTACTAGAACTGGTAGCCTATCAGTTCAAATGTGAACGGTACCTATCCTTACCAATGTATAACTTACTACATGATTCAGTGATGACATATTTTATTCTTTCAGCCTTCAGATCAGATTTGAAGCAGTACGTTTGTGCAAAAAGTGCTATGTGCTTTGTCTCGTAGTGCCACTCCACATTGCTGCTTTTAATAATCGCATCAGCCTGGGGACATATAATGAGACAAGGCTCTGTTTTTTACTTTCTACGCCATGTGAAATGACTTCTTTCAGACTCTCTTATTTCTCAGACTGTTGTTTCTTGTCTCGTTTCTCCCCTGTGTGTGTATCTCATTCATACAAGTCACAATGCACAAATTTGATTGGTTGAGAGAATCACATGAAATGATTTAAAGCAAGCTACTGGTCTGTGAGTTTCCTGTTTGGCTAAAACCAGTACTACAAAGTTTATTGGTTATAGGACTGGGTCCTGATAGGACGGCATCTGAATCTGTATCTGAAGGATGGAGAGTGATGGCAGGTTGACAAGAGGGACACATTTTGGTCATTTTGCTAACAAAGGGGGGTCAGGTCCCCTCTAAAATCACACTGCGTAGAGGTCTATGCAGCATCTAACACTCAGTGATAAGTAAAAGACTCAGTACAAACAGTCTAATGAAAACAATGAACAATCTGCCTGACTTGTCTCAGTGCATCCTAAATAAGGACTTTCAACACATGAACTGTTAACATGACTATTGATTATGCGCAATCAATAAAACATCAGACGTCAATAAAGACCTGATTTACATACATGCTGCCCAAACAAGATCAATACCAAAATAAAGCATTCATGTCCAAATGTAAATCTTTTGTACAAACGTGTTGGAGCTCACTCGAAAATTGTTATGGAAATGGAAATGAAGGGACTGACAGACGTGGAGGCTGGCTGACAGACGGACTGACAGCTCTCTGCCGTGCCACATTCCTCTCATGTTGAGTCATGGCATGCTGCAGATCAGACACCACTTTCTCAGCAGACTCTCAGTGACTGGGTAATCTGGAGTGTCACACACCCTCTCCAATCCCGGGCCAAGCTATCCAAACAGCGCTGGCGAGCAGGGGGAGGAAATTGAATTTCCCCCCTCAAAGACAGGCCTCCAAATCCCCATCAACAGGAGCTTAGAGAGCCTGCAGTCCATCAAGTTTCATCTGCCACGGTGGTCCAGCCAATCAGGTTCCTCCTTTTACACACAAACTGCGCTGGCATGCATGAGCAAACATGGAAACATGTCAGGATGCACGCAGAAAAACTGACGCTAACGCACAAGCACTCACACGAGCTCACGCGTACAAACACATAAATACAAACAAACGCAAACATGCACACACACACGGTTCTACCCCTCCTCTCAGCGCCCGCCTCAGCATCAACAATCAACAATCTGAGGCATTGTGGAGCCTGTGATCCTGTGACCTTTGACCTCTGGAGTTAACCCCAGAGCGGCCAGTGCTGAGAGGTGAACCAGGCGGCTCATTGAAAGGCGGCAAAGTTCCCATGAGAACGAGAACGTTGGGGGGCGGGGGCTCAGAGATCCAAGACCCTGATGATGATGGTGACGAAGGGTTTGAAGCGGACTTCAGTGTTCTGACATGCTGATTGGCTCGTTTGGAGTTTAGGTGGTTCAGAATATATATATACATATATATATATATATATATATCAATCAATCAAACAATATGGTTTCCAATGATGGTCACTTTCAACAATGTGCGGTACATTCTCGCTGTTTTATTAGATTTCTCCCATGCATTAAAGACATCCATCTCAAGACTATCTTGAGTAAAACCAAGTAGACACTTATACTAAACGAAGATTTAACAAAATTCCTTGCACCAGATTTAACCCCTCCTTCATTACTGCGTTGACAGTCTAACACACAACAGCTGCTCCCAACAGCACCAGCACCATCTCTCCAGAGCACTATCCCAGCTGCAACACCTCTCCCTGGGCATCCAGGTCAGTGGCCCCACTCCCTCCCCAAGGGCCAAGGGTCTTGCATTTAAGGGACCAAAATACCCTTTCAATAAATGGAAACAGGTCATGAGGTATTACTGAGTGTTGCCAGGACCTTTTTTTTCCAATGGCAGTCTCAGGATTAGTATTGAGGAGTCTGTCTGTGTCATGGATGACTACGAAAAAGTATATTTGCAATGGACTTCTCAATATCTTTAGATACTGGTAGTCACCATATAAATTAATTGTAAAAATGTAAAAATTTGCAGTATCCATATCTTTGGTTGAAGCTGACTGGTTGTATTGGAGACATGACCTCATCAGGTGATACAGAGATAATTTGTATTGTCCAATACTTATATTACAAAAATGCCACCCAACAAGTGCAAACATACGTAAAATACTTAATTCACAGTGTTTGGGAATGGACTCACAGGCTCATTTCAGGTAACTTTAAAGCTCAAACGTGTCCGGGCTAAAGCCATTTGTCCTCTTTGGCTGAACTGCCTCAATGGAGGAAAAAAAACTTTTGCTGTTGTGGGTGTATGAACATGAGTAGTCCATAGATACTAAAGTCAGACCAAATTACATCATCAAATGATTCAACTGTTAATTTTGATAGGCATGCCTCCACGGTTCACAGAGATGATGCAAACCTTAAAAAAAAAGGGATTCCCTGGAACTGTTGACAGCTTGTATAATTTAGTTGTTTTTGGAGGAATTTATTCGGGTTTGGAAACCTGACAGAACATTTTTAAAATAGAAAACACACATTAGAAGGGGGAAAAAATTAATGTAGATAAGTTGGCAAAAAGAGATGCATTTTCAAATTATTTTGGACATTGTTTTTATGTTGACTTAAGCAAACAGTGTGCAGTTTTGTTTAATTGTATTTATCTTTAAAGTTTAAAACTATTTTAAATTAAAATTGATTTGTGGCTAGTTAAATGACAATTTTACACATAATCCAGGATTAAATTCAGAGGGGTGGCCCCTTCTTCAGGTCAGAGCAAGGGACCTGAAAATGTTTGTGCACATCCCTGATTTTAGGTGATTCTGAGAGTTGACACAAAAAAACCTTGTTGTTTCACTGACAGAATGCTAATTATCCATAGCTGTTTAGAAATGTAAGAGCATTGTGGGATTAAAAGGTGGATATTTAGCCAAATTTAAAGCTTAAAAGCTTGAGTTTGTTATAATTTAATATTGTTTTGATTGCTGTAATTAATTTAAGACTGACTAATCTGCTGCTGCAAGCGATAAATAATACAGTGCCTCAGAGGGACTGCGCCATGTCATGAATCACTCAACAAATAGTGCTGCCTGTGATTTGTTGGATCCAAAAATTGCTACTGTAGCTGCTGACTGAATTTATGATAACACTAAAAGGTAGAGTACTTGTACAAATTCAGGGTCACATAGTCAGGTCACATACTAAAATCTAATTGGTTGAAAATAAAAAGGTCAAGTTCTTTATTTGAACTTATTATCTGTCCCTAGATCAAAAGAGATTCATCCCCATCAATCATACTCTTAATTTTAGTCTTTCAGTGATGAATTATGAAGCATCTGTGGAACATTTAGTAGACTAATATTTTATGAAGCACAAAAGCTCTCACTAATCTATACATTTGTCTATTTATCTTAATTTTATTGAGCGTCTTTGAATGAGGGACAACTGCATAAGAAGACAGTCATGCACACAGCTGGCCTGGGATCAGTCACTTATCTACCATTTATATGAGAGATCTCAGTTTTGGCAGCAGCAGTGTTGCACACACATACTGACACTGACTTACAGAGATCAGTTCAACATCCTGTAAACTATACGACCACATCAACACCTCACAGAGGCATGAGAGCACACACATGGACAAGTGTAACTAAAGCACATGCACACGCACACTGAAGACCCATAAAAATATTTCATCATGTGTTATACAAAGTACACACACGGACACACTCTCTAGCAGTTGTCTATATCCTGTGAGGCGGTGCTCCAGCAACCTCTAAACAATGTATCCTTTAGATAAGGATCTGATTGCTGTGTGTGTGCGTGTGATGCTGGCTATAATCGCCAGTATTCATGCTGCACCGGGCTCCCAGCGTTTCTACAGCTGTCGCCTCTTGTACTCGCTGACCTCCACCAACAGGTCCCGAGGCCATCGGCCCTTATGGCAGCCACTCAAACCCTCCACTGTATGAGCAGAGCTGCAGAGCTGCAGAGCTGCAGAGCTGCAGAGCTGCAGAGCCGCAGAGCTGCAGAGCCGCAGAGCCGCAGAGCTGCAGAGCTGCAGAGCTGCAGAACCAGGGGTGAATTCAGACTCTTTAGTACACTGGGAGGCCGCTCGTGCTGCATGCAAACATTCATTTCACAGTCCTGAAGCAAGATGAAAGGAAAAACACAAACAAAGATGTGTTTGTGCACATACAAGCAGACATGATTAGATACAGTAGGTGTCTTTAGATTCAGAGATAAATTTAGCTCTAAAACTGTGAGATAATTAAGTGATTAGATAAGTCTGACGTAGATACTGGTTTATGTAATAAAACTAAATAAATCAATTCAAGATCCAAGCTTCAAACATTTATGGTTTTCTTTGGGTAGTCATGGGGTCCTAAGGTTTTCTAGGTTTCATGTAAGTATGAGTATCATCTCTCTCTGCTATTAAAACTCAGCCTGGCACTTCTTAAAGATGGGAATGTCGGCCAACTATTTATGAGATTTAAAAAAAAAAAAAAAAAAAGTAATGTATGGATCTTAATCACATCTTGATAAACGTTAATGCTGACAGCTCTATTTTAAATGTAATAACTTTGGGGTTTGGACAGTTGATCAGACAAAACAAGAAATATTATAATAAAACCTCTGGCTCTGGGAGTTTGGGATTTTAAGTGATTACATAATTTACCTGAAAAGTATATTTATACATTTATTGGTAATGAAAATATTGTTAGATGTAGTCCACGCTGAGTGTAGAAGTTACATGAAATTTCAATCAGAAATTCTTATGAGATTATTATCACACAAATGTATTAGGGTTACTTTCTTACTGCATATTGTTTGATTTAAAGTAATGAGAAAAATAACAGATTCACACAGATTCTTTGTTCTATACTTTAGGGCTGTACCCAACTCAGACTTACGTCAGTCGAATTGGATATGGCTGCTCAATACAAATATTTGCCAATTTCTTTTGTTTTCCACACAACGTTTTAAAGTTTGAATGGGCTCTGCGGAGTGCTCAATGACAGCAGCATTCATTTTATATAGTAAACAAGCTAACTGTACCAATAACAGGTCATAAATGTGCAACATTTTTTGCCAACACTACATATCAAAGAAAAGCCAGAGACTGTATCGTATTAAGTTGCTGTTCCCTGAAAATTAACCGCTTCAAGAAAAAAAGGGCTCTCCTCCTCCGTGCCACTGCCTGCATGTCTGCATCTCCATGTATCAAAGAGTAGCATGAAAGTTAAGAGCACTCACTCTGCAGCAAAATCTAGGGACCAAAAGCAGAAGTACACTCACTGCACAGAAAAAAGTAACTTCTCGACCTGAGGCAATCTCAGTTGACTGAGGGGTCTTTGACAGGTGATTTGAATCTCTGAAAGGGGGTGGCCCTAATATCTCTAAATTTCGTGAATATAAAAAAGGTAAAAGTAAACCTTCCATTTTAAATGTTTCCCCAGCCTAATCATGTAATTTTCCATAATTATTTGTAATTTAATAATTTATTTAGTTAGAAATAAGATAATATTTGCTTGTGAGTAGTCAGAATGTCATGCCACGACAAGTATCCGCTTGTTACACACACATACAGTACATTCACAGACAAAAAGTCATGCAGTCCTGCCTCCAGTGGACTAAATACCCACTTCCCTTCAACACACTCACAAGTCTTCATTCGTTCTATAATGGCTATCAGGCAGTCTTCCGGGGGCCTCGGATAGATAGACCCTCTTTCTGTGGACCCTCACCCAGTCACATGAGCCTCATGAGTGTACACATCACCCCACAGAACAAGGCACACACATACAAAGTGTAATATCCATCACCCGTGGCAGTCATATTTCCCAACTTCAAGTCTGCAAATGATCACTATTGGAGTCATGTGCAGACGGCTAAGTGCCCCGGCCCAGTGGCAGAAAGGGAAATGATGGGGGCTCTTGAACAAGAGCATGTCCAGTCCCTCTCTACTTTCAGCAGGGGTCAACTTAAGAAGAGGGAAAACCATCTCAGGAAAGGGTCATCAACATCAGCACAGATGCTCCTCTGTTCTCCCTCTCGTCACTCTCTCTCTCCCATGTACACATGCAGACACACTGCTCTGCCAATCCATGATGGATGTCCACTTCACAAATGTGAGGATATGAAGTCTGGGGATTCCCGTTTCCCAGAGGCCTTTGGGTGGCTTTAGCGGGAGAGAAGACCTCCGTTACGTAAACAAAGAAGGCTGCACTTCCTGCTCAGGCAGTGAGAGAAGAGAGGGAGAGTGAGCGAGAGATGCTTTATCTCATTTTCCGAGACAAAACACGGATCACGGAGGAGGACACGGGAAGAGCAGGGGCAGGAGGAGCGGGGGTGGCAGAGGAAGAGCCCTTTCCCTCTCAGCTGCGCCTCCACTTCCTGTGTGGGGAGGAAGTCCCTTGTTGGGCGCACAGTGATCTCATCCTCCGTTGCAAGGAACTTCCGTCCTGGCGAGCAGCGGTGCTTTGAACCGGCTGCCATAGGAGGCAAACGGAGGAGTTAAGACGCACACACACACACACACGCCTGTCCTGATTATCGCAGTGGAAAACATACACACACCCACACAGCCGGCTCGACAGGAAACAGCGCTGCTCGGAACAAACAAGCACTTCCTGTGTGCACTGGGGCCCGTTCACAGAGAGGGCCCAATCAAAATCAAATGTCCTGTCCACTGCATCATTATCACCATCATTCAGTGGACATTACTGCTCATTTACTAATAGCCACAAGGCCTTATTTATGCTTACAGCCCCCGCTTACCCCAAACACCCACAGCAACCGCCTCACTGATGACCCAAGTTTGGACATGTTTCTCCGTGCGGAAGTCCGTTTTCCTTTAAAAGTTGGCCACTAATTGAAATACATTAGGCTTAAATTGCCTCTTTTTTCCTTTCACCCATCATGTTGACGGACGACCCAATATTTAAGTTTGCCTCTCTAATTTGTTGTAGAAATACCGATGCAGCGAGGCAATGTGGCTCAAGGGGCTGCTGGCCTGTTGGTTTACAGTACCATTACATTGAGAGATGGCAGGAACAGAACAGCCATTATGTTCCCAGTTCATAGTGCGGTCACCACCGGACCCCATAGGATCTGACGATGGTCACGCACTGGGGCCAGACATCTGTGGGTTTTCTGTTGTAAAGCTACACAAAACCTGTAGGTATAGGTAACTTTTTCTTTTAGCAAATATGACAAAAAGTTGTTTTATTACATGTGTCACTATATCTTGACAGTACTAGATGAAGAAGAAAAAAATCATGCCTTTCTACCTTTACATCATGCTCCTAATGGCAAGAATCATGAAAACAACTAATCAGAGCCAAGGAGTCTTTAACAAAGCTTTCAATCATGTCAATCACTTTTCGTGAACTGCAGTCACACTATCAATCTAGCCAGTGCCGATTTAAAGCAAATCAAGATTGTGTAACTGTATTCCTCGTTTCTCACCTCAATTTTTTTCATAAATGTGTTTTAGTGCACTGCTTAGCAGAAAAATGGGGAAGTTTATGACCCGGTGCCATGTGAAAACAGTCGAGCAGAAACAAAGCACATTCTGGCTAGAGTAAACTTCTGCATTTGACAGCTAAACAGTGCATTAAAATATTTGTCTTTCAGGTGAGATGTAGAAGGTAGAGGTTAGATTTATTAGTCATTTTTTAAACAAAGTTAAAAAACGTGATTTCATTTGTCCTTGATCCTGCTAAATCTTTGGAGTTGAAGGATGAGTTTATCAAAATCAGCAGCTACTATGAAATTTCCATCTGGGTCTTTGGTCATGTTGCTGCTGGTGGCATCATTCATTTACTGCAGTGCATTTTTTTAATTTGCACCAGAGTCTTGTGTCACTATGGCTCCAAACAAGGTCCGTCTAGCCAGTGTAACAGCTTGATCTGGGATGTTAGGGGTCAGCTATGTCTTAAACAAAACAAAAAAACAACACTTAAGCAGTTTTGAAAGAATATTCTGGTACAACCTGAATATTAGAAACTAATTGCATATCAGATGGACGCATATCTTTGGAACCTTCACCCCCTTCCCAACATCACATTAGGGGGCTCTGTGTCCGACTATTTCTGAAACTTTCAGAAACCGCCAATTCAAACCCACATCACGCAGTGCAGCCTGCAGAAGTAGCCAATATTTCTTTAAACTCTCTTAAACCACTCAACCACCAGGAAACCCCAAAACTGATTGATGTTAAATTGCTTTTTTGGAAGACTACATTGTGGAAGCTAATGGAAAAAATACAAATTTCATAATTTAATCCCAGTGAAACTTTTTCTATTCTATAATTTTCCATTCAGAAGCATTGAAGCACAATGCACAATGTCGATTGAGAAAATCCCAAGACAAACTCATACACAACCACACTCTTTCAACATCACTGAGTCACTTTTCAAACAAATGATACCTGTGATAACGCTCCACTGTTTGCCTCCCGCCCCCTGCCTTTTCTTTCTGTCTGTCCTTCTGCCATTCTTTTCTCTTTGTGTGTGTATGTTTGGACCAGGAAGCAGCCTTCTTATCTGAACACACAACCCCAGTGGACAGCAGGGCAGCCTGTGGAAGCTCAACTCTGGGTAAACTTTGCCTTAACTTTGAAGCTGGCTGTGTGAGTGCTTGTCCTCAGGGCTGCCCGGAGCACTCAGCACCGGTGGCTCTCCAAAGAGGAGGTCAATGGGACAGGTAAACAGGAAGTGCCAGTGCGGTGACTGACAGCCTGTTTAGACACAAAGAGATGGATACTCGGAGATTGCTGACTCACTGACAAATTACCACTCACTGACCGGATTTAGAATATAGATGCTTCAGGGCACGGAGGCGCTTTCTTTTTCCTCTTACATGCCTATAATAATATATCTCTTTTTTTTTTTTTTTTTTTTTTTTTTACTTTTGTGTATTTTATTTTGAAACAGTCCTTTTTAATACATTTATCTTTCCACTATTTTACATTTTGTGGCAGAGGCTGTCTTTTTCATGAGTGAGGAGATTTTTATGCACAAACTGGAAACTGCAGGAATCAGCTGAATATTTTTTTGGCTTAAAACCGTAGTCACCACAAGTGCCACGCCCCTTCTAGAAGTGACATCCCAAAATGCATTTTATATTAGACTCCCGGGTCAAAAACCCTGCAGAAAACATGATGTGCAGATCAATATTTCATTTGGCTAAAGCCATTACTCATGCTCAAAGGGGAGGCTGTAAAATACATCGAAAGGAAAAATGTTTTTACACTGTCTGGAGTTTGTTTCCCAGGGGGAGCTATTTGTTTGTGACACTGCAGAGGAGGAAGTTGCTCTCTTTTTCCCACAATTCTGTGTAAAAAATTTCTAAATAAAGTCACAATCTTGAACTGGTGACCTATAACTAATCTCTCCATCTCCTCAGCCACAGTCCTCTCTCTTACTGTCTTACTGAACTTTAGGCTCTGAGTTTCAGTATTCAACCTCTATTATAGCAAGTTCAAGGTGGGACTATTGCACCGTTATGTCACCTTGCCATTCTGTGTATACAGCTTGTTCTCTTTCCAAACTCGTAAAACAGCGTCGCTACAGAACAGGTCGTGGTGTTATTTACGCCGGCAGCCGGCACCTGCCACATCCGCCTGCTACACACATGGAGGGCATCACTTGAGAACGCGGCTGGATGGAACCTGCCACATGCACATGAAATGCAACAAGACGGCACCAGGTTGAAAGGTTGCCAGTAAAGTTGTAATGTAAGGAGCGCGAGGGCACCTGTAGGGCGGCAGGGAGGGAAGGTGGATGAGTCAAACAAGCCCGGACTTTGATGCAGGAGTCCAATGTTTGCTTCACATTTGAATGTGATGTTTTTAAATCTACAACTTACCATGTGCCTCCTTCTCCTAATCTTAACCATCCATGACTTTGTTGCATAAACCTAACCATCTCGTGCCAGCATGTGTGCTTCTTGATGTCCTGATAAGGTTGCCATCTGCCTAAACATAACCACGTGCAGCGTCAATACACCATGTGCATTTGTTCTCATAATGGTATTAGCATCCAGGGCATTACAAGCAGATACACAAAGATACCTAAAATGTAATATTTAGACACAGAGGTCCACAGCAAAGCTGCAAAATGTGACGACTTGGAATAAGAATGTGTTGGTACATAACAAAAGGTCATTAAAATGGGGGGGCAAAGTTGTCTTACCTTTAGGCTCTACATGAGGTGGTAACACTGCTGAAACATTGTCTGTATAAATAGGACAGCTGGCAAGACCAGTGTGGCATTTTAACAACATGGTATACGTGCAAGAAACCATGAGTGGCAGTTAGCGCCTTACTCTAAGAACAAGCAGCAACAGCTTCCGTAAATGTCTGCAAGTTGGGAAAACAGTGAGATTCGGGAGCTCTTTACCCTCTGCGGACGAGATCACCCGCCATATAACAGAGACAGTGAATGATTGTTGTTGACATGCTGTGTCATTGTTAATTATAAAGCACTGCTGATGCATATATTTTATATCACACCAGAGGCTGACACTGTTGTGTTAAATGTCACACCTGTCACGCTTCTTTTGCTTCTGCGATGCCGGCATGCTATTTAGAAATCACACACTGGAGTCACATAATGCCGCCGTTGTTTAGTTCTGTGTAAAAATGCAAAAGAGGCATAAAGATGGGACTTCTTAGCAGCCCTATAGCACAATCTCTGTGTAAAAAGGGCTTTAGTCTCTTCTACTTCCACCTTCATCGTTCCCATGCAGCAGTGCTGAGGGTGCTCGCAGGCCAGCAGCAGCCTGGGTGGCAAACTCAAGTCTGGGGCTGCAGCTTGCTCACGCTAATCACGTTGATTATTGCGATTACAGACCATTTCCCCCCCTCCTAGTGTCACGCTGCAACTTGCTGACCTGGATCTGACAGAAAGTCCCGGTTGCCATAGGCGATCTGTCTTCCTGTTCTCCTCCGTCCAAGTCCTCACCATCCCAAAACGCCCCCTCTTTCCCTCCACTCAAACACAATCGCTCCCTGAGGTAACTTAGGTACTGTTTCCTCGTCACGTTGCCAGAAAGTCATGACCAAGAGGTTTACTAGAAACACACACACACGCACGCACACACACACTCACTTTCTGTCTACATTTCCCTCTTCAGCCAGCTTCCTCTTTTTCATTAAAGGCTGGCAGTGGGATGAAGTTTTCCCTGCTACTGTGTGGCCAGCAGGCGTGCAGATGTTTTTGCGCCGCTCCTTGCCCATATGTTTATCAGATCATTGTGCTGTTTCATATCTACATTATGAGCACTGAGCAGATAACAAAGCCTTTGATTCAGGCCCGATTTCCCCCCTTATCCCCTATGTTAAATTTAGCACAGTGATTACGGAGTGTGATTATGGGCCTCTGCGGCCTTTTGTAAATCATATGGGACCCACACACTGAGTTCCTGCTCAGAGGACGTGAGCTTGCACGGTGAGGACTAAGTAATGCTCAAGGACATAAAAATGTATTATAGGTTACCTTAACTTACCCTGCACTCAGGGGTACTACGTGTCTGGGATTCTTCTTATCTTTTCCAAGTAAGCAGTATCAGAGACACTTATCATTCCTTTCATTACTTTCTAAAGCTTAACTCCCCTGTGTGGCATACTATAGTTGATTTGTCCTCATATGTTTGCAGCTCAGCTACAGAATATTAGTGTTACTGAGGAACAGCCCTATCAGGCCTCTTTGTAAACGGCACTCAGATAACAACTCACTCAAACACCCTAATGAGGTAAATTTTATGGTGTCCTCTGACAGACGAAACAGCAAACAAAAGGAGCAAAATGGGTCGTGTTAACCCTTAAACGCATGGTTGTTTTTCAAACATACCTACATACCTCAGGACTTAAGTGACCCAGTACTTACATAACGCAGGTTGAGCCACATATTAAAATATTTCTTGTTAAGTTTTTGTGCGAGTTCCTCAAGAATTCCTAACATTGGATGAACCTTTAAAAACATTTTTTCATATCCAATGCCAACATTTTTATAGGATATTATGAATGACCAGAATGCATTGCGCTGCACCAGAACAATAAACTGTCCCACTGGTGGGTGACACGATGCAAGCTCAGCTGCTTCAACAAAGACACAAAATAACTGCCAGGTGGTGACAAACCATCTCAAATCACTGTTAAACAGTACACTAAAATACATTACAATACAATACAATACAATACAATACAATACAATACATTTGAGGTGAGAAATAGGCAATACAGCAACAGAATCCGTGTTTATAATCAATCAGCACTGCCTAGATTTACAGTTTGAATAGGGTTTGATCGGAGTTTGAGAGAGAGGGGTGGGTCTCTCTGTCAACCTGCTTCCATATTCTTTGTGTCCATGGCGATGGGCATTTAAAAATAGACTCAGCAAAAAATCCGCTGAAACGCGTCATCTGGCAGTTTGGGCTGAGAGATGAGCCCAAACATTTAGGAGCAAGTAAGATGGAGGGAATTTTCCACAGCTCATTAACACATACTACCAACAATATTATGATGCAAAGCTGGTTGAATATCGACAAAGTATTCTTTTAATAAAAAACGCAAACATCAACTACATGAGTCTTCTGCATGAAACTCTGACACTCTACTTGCTCATCTGCACTCCTGGCCTTCCCACCCTCTCTTCACTACATAAAGGGCACACTGCTTCCTGCCTAGGCACTGAACATCGGCACTGGGCGTAAATCAAAGTGCAAAGTCATCCAATATGGATGTAACTCAAAGGAAACTGAGCTGCATTGTTCAATGGATGCATCCGAAAGCACTGTTCACATGTTGAAGGTTTTCTCCCCACACAAGAACTTTTGGATTGGCTCCAAAAAGCCTGTTTCCAACACGGAAATGCTAAAAATATAGAGAAACACTTTATGGGCTTGTGCAGGCCACTTGAGCCGGGAGCTGTACTCCATTTCTGCCACATGACTTTCCAACATTTGGAAGTGTTATCCTCTTTGAGAGCATTCCTGAAATATCAGTTTTTGGTGGTTTGTAACAGCAGCTTAAAGAGTGGATGAAAGATCAAAATAGAGAAAAATATAATGCATTTTAAAAACAATTAACATCATTATAATCTATGTCATAACGGTCTCATTGTGACTTTGACCTAAAGGTAACTTCTGCTCTAATCAGCAATCTCAGTTCTGTCTGCAGTCCCTCCAGGATGTTGCAGTTAATGCAAATTCAGCCAGTCCCGGTGAATTCTGCGAGACTTTGCAATTTTGTCCAGTCTTTGCAAATTTGATCTTTTAAATCGGGTAAAATTTTATTTCACTGTAGAGCTGTCTGCAGCGTATTGATTTGCTCAGCCCCTCCCTCTCTCCTCCATGCCTAAAACAGAGTGTCACACACACACACACACACACACACACACACACACACACACACACACACACACATACACACACACTCACACTGTTTTGTCTATTTATTCTGTTTACATTGTAACTAAAACACATACAAAATGTTTTAAACCGTCTGTACAGTTCAACATGCGTCTGACCAGAATTAACATTATTTCAATTATAATTGTTTTGAGTCTACCTCAGATTTGTGAAATGTTCTGCTGTTTGGAAAATGTTGTCATGTTCTGACAACAAATAACAGTTTAAACTACAATTACCAGAAGATTTCTTCAGCTTTTACTTAGGAGCAAAAATATGCCTTTAAATTTTGAAGAAACAATGATCTGACTTTTTTATTCGATACATATCAATATCAAGCAATATGAAAACCCGTCCCGTCCAGCCCTACGTTACCTAATGGTTATTAAATGGTTTAAGTCAAGACAGAGTCAAGCTGTTGTGGTGGGAGATTAACAGCTCTGTGTGAGATGTCAACAGCAGCTGCAGGGCTGCGGCTCAAGTGGCAAAATACAATGAGTATCGCATATGGATCCTACTTGTATTAGAAAACATCAATGCTCATAATAATAAGTTCCAAATCTGTGACAGCATCACAACTATTTTTGTAATTTTCACTGCGTTTTTTAAAAAAATGCCTATAAACATGGCAACATGCATTGCAACTTTTTGGAAAAGCTGCTGTGAAATCAGGAATTTCAGGCAGAAACAATCTCAAAAACAGCCCACACAGTCCTGGAGGGACTGTCTCCGAGTCCAGGTAACCACACATAGATGTATTACGCCTCTGCTTATTTCCTGCGGAATTGGAGACAAATTGTAAATGTCTTCCAATGCAAGCAGAAGGATAAATCAAGCTAATACCACATGCTCATATGAAGAGGGAGGCACGGTCATTTTGTCGTGCGGAAGGAGAAGGAGGGCAGCGGTCATTCAGGAGAGAAACCCCCAGAGGAAATGTTAGCGTGACCTCACACCAGAGGAATGTAAGATGCAGCTTAATTGATTAGAGGACCACATGATGGAGGTCTTGAGAGAAGAGAGTAGGGAGGGCTGCTGTGCAAGTTTTTTTCTTTTTTTTTAAGGAGGAGGGGTGTTGACCTTGTGGAGGGCACAAAGGTCACAGGCCTGTAGGCTACTGGTGCCTGTCAGGAATTCATCCACAAAGACCATCCTTTCTAATAGATTTGCATCAATTGACAGCTAAGCATGATCAATGATGACAAGACAGGGCGTTCTGCCGGGCCAAGGATGGCTGTAGGAACATTGTGTCCCTGTGGTCGGAGCATTGTCCACCTCGTTCCCTCTGTTTCTCATTATCTCTCACACTTCTCCCTCTATTAGTCTGTTTTTCACCCTCTTTTTTAATCTATTTTCTGTGCACACTATCCACGTGTCTTGCAGCGGGATGGGTGACACGTCTGCGACTGCCGCACACACTTACTCAAACACACACAGCCTGAACAGATGGAGCGGCATGGTCTGTCTGGCAGATTACCTTGCTGGTGGTCAGACTGAACCCAATGCCCACTGCCCGTCTCCCTTCAACGCCACCAACTGTCCTTTGTGGCGAGAATTAAAGTCACTAACACAAACTGTGAGCTACATACTAAATATGCTCTCTTTGTGTACTTTGCATGAGTTATTTATATCCCCGCCTTTCAGTTTGACCTCCAAAAACATCAAAATGCACCTTCAAAACAAGAGTGTCTAAATATAAAGTGCTTTGCATAAATTGTCTCGCAAGAGATGTGCTTTAATCGGAGCATTTGATGCCGCTGGGACGTGACATTTCTTGCTTAGAACAATACTTTTACACTGTAGTACTTTATGTGGCGGGCTGTCAGATTTCTTAGAGCTTTCTTAAGAAAAACCTCAAGGGAGGACGATGTGGGAGGCAGGGAGGGAGGGAGAAAGAGAAGGAGGCTGCCACATGCCTGTCAATACTCCAATCAAAGCAAATTCTCCAGGGACGGTCAGAGGGACGAGGGAGCATCACTATGACAACCCCCGGACCCCCAAAATCAAGACTTCAAAGGTGCAGAGGCGTCCCATTGAGTGAGTGGGAGACCACCTCCTGCAGTCATTTACATCTCATTAGGACATAACTGCCTTTTAACAGCGAGGCGTTTAAACAAACACATCCCATGATGTGCACATGCATTGGTATGTGGAGGGAATGAACCAAACTAGACATCCAATTTCATTACATACATTAGACACCAGTCATTAACTCAGGTAATCATGCAAACAAACCCTGTGATAAGCCACTTTGTTTTTTTGTGTGTCCAATCATGCAGGTTTATTAAACGTCTGCATGTTTCATGTCTTCATCGCTTACTTTCCTCCAGCTGCATTAAGAGCAGGTAACATAAAAGCAGCTGACACGCGTGGGTTGATCAGTTATTAACAGGTGAGACGTCGTTAACACACTTATTGTTCCTTCCATATTAGGTCAGCACAGATTTATCCAAGGTTAGTAAATGCAAATCGAGGAGCATGTACACACACACACTTGAAAGGAGTGTTTGGTGTGTCAGAGATGTCTCACTTTGTTCTGCATATGAAAACACTTTATCTCATTTTTTATCACTGTAGAACTACTTAAAATATGCACATGGATAAAACTTTTAGTATTCAGTGTGCAATGTATGCTTTTTTTCTTTAATGATAGCAATAGTAATATTTCTAAAAATAATAATTTAATAATAATAATAATAATAATACTTTTAGCACAGTTCATAAAACACGTGCAACTCAAAGTGCTTTAAATGATCAATTAATAAAATAGATAAAAGACAATAAGATCAAATGAATAAGATATAAGAACACAACCACCGACACGCGGACATAGACACATACATGCACGTATGGAAGAGAAAGAGAAAAAAATGAATTAAGGTTGATAACCAGTTAATTAAATAAACTTTTACCAACACAATCCATCCTAAAGAGGGCAAATAGGGTGAAAAATCACCCGATCACGCAACATTTTTGGGGGGAAAATTTCCCACCCCAGCCATTTTTGGTGGGCAAAATCAACCAATTAGGATTCACCAGTTAAATATGAACATATTGCATATTGTTCTTCAGCACATAGTCAAATATTGTAGGCAGAGCATTTTTGTTCGCCATTGCATGTTTCTGTGATAAATTATGATTTATGTGAGAGTAACAACTGAAAATTACACACACACAAACACACACACACAAATCAATTAAAATAAAAAACAGTGCTTTAAAATATGCATTTCACCATTGCATTTGAAGGAGGGCGGTGCCCCAGTGCAAGTCCAGTGCAAGTCATGTGACTGGAGTCCACACCTCTGACTCTTATGGCTGCATAGCTACCCTCCCACATACATCTACACACTGTGTACACACAAACAGTCACACACAAATACACACCTTACAAAGAAATTTAGGTCACGTATGTAGAGTCAACAGACGTGACACATCGCGAGGGCTAAAATTATGAGCGGAACCTGGAGCTCTGAATACCACAGGAGGGTCCAGCACAGGAGGAAAGAATCACTCATCACAGAGACAAATGGATCCTTTGCCCACTGATAGCTAAATGCTGTTGGGACAGCCATTTCTCTTGGCCGCTGACTTCCTGTTTAGGCCAGGGGTTCAGCATGATATCATTAAAACAGTGCCAACAACACCACTTCCTGTCAACACAGACATTCACCTCAAATTTATGGCCTTGGTTTCCTTCTTCTCACCTCTCAAACAAATAATTACTGCTGCTGAATTGGGTGAACTTCTCTTCTTCTCTCCTCTCTTTGACCGCTTCCTAATTCTCGTAACTCATGCTAATCTGACTGGAGCCGACTGACAGGACTGAGCATGTTTGCAGGAAGTGAAACGTTCCATTTTCTTTCTCCTCCAAACTGCACATTGATGATGTCAGGGGTGATATATCGACCAGGAGGCTGGGAACCCAACCCTTGAGAAGGAATGTATTTAGGCACACACATACATGCACATACACACGCACACAAATCGACCCACACACACGCGAGCTGAAGGCCTCTCTTGCCGGAGGTGTTGAAATGCTTGTAAGTCTTGAAATGCCAGTTGAGACGCTGAGCTCCCCTTTCACACACCGTGCAGCCAGAGACAAGAGAGCTGACAAATGGATGCGTTGAAACATATTAACCATCTCCCTTTGTGAGCAGACAAACATTTAATCTGGCTAATGACCCCTGAGGATCAAAACAAATGCAGGGAGATAAAGACAGGCAGAGGAAGGAGGAGGGGAATGCTAAAAAGAGCTCATTGACCTCCAGGAGGGCTTTGCAGGGTTCACAAGGGCCAAGGGCCTCTTTCTGTGCTGCTCTGCAGGTTATGTGCATGTGAACATACGTAGATTAAAGTCAGAGTAACAAATGAATTCATATACATGTGGCTGGAACATACAGTACTGCGTTCTCATGAGTCAGTGTGGGATGAGCACAAAAACTTTGGGTATCTCAGTCTCCATCAGTGTTCATCACAATAAACAAGTCACTTAGCGGAAAGCTATCTCGCTACTTTTCTTCCCCTCAGACCCACATCGACTCTCTATCTCCAGCCACTGGTTATGTTATGATTATACAAAATGCATTATCTGTTATCTGTCCTCCTATCAAAGCTAACAAACAGCTGCACTATCCAGTCAGGGGAGGTCACCTGCACAGTCCTTTCAACACAACATCCGTTAACGTATTTCCATATTCTGTGTTGAAATACACACAGAGTAACCCTGCTCATTCCTTTGAGAATGGAAGTCTGTTACTATGATATGCACTAAATGGGAACAGTGGGAACTCAACCAAGCTGTTTTTTAAGGTCGTGAAACAAAGTCTTTACGACAACCTTAACCAAAATAATCTTAAATTTAATCTTAAAGGAATACTTTGCCTATTTTCAACTAGCTTTGTATCAAAACAATGTGGGTAATGTGCAAAGATGAACTGTGGGAAACTTTCCTGCATCTAAACAGTGCCTAGATATCCCTCCTCACCCCCCGAAATGATGAAAATGATGTCATTTGGAGGAGTTTCAGCTCCTGGGGCCGTTGCTCGAACTAAAGGCTGCACTTCCGTATTTTCGTATTGCCCACAATTTCCCGCTACCAACTGCTCCCTCAAAGAGAATACACCTGATTGAGACACCCCTCTCTCTGTCTCAAACTCAGACCAAAATCACATCAAAAGCTTAAACTAGGCAGTGCTGATCAAATATAAATCAAGGTTACATTACTGCACTTCATATTCCTTGCCTAAAATGTTTTCAGAAATGTTTTTTAATGCCCCGTTTTGCCGTAATGGTAAGTTAGTAAACAGGACGTGGGCGCCAACTGCTTCCTGCAAAAAGTTACATCCGAGGCTGAAAAAAATTCAAATGGTAAAACAAAGCAGCACTGATCAAATATAAGCCAAGAGTCTGTTACTAAGTTGTAGAATTCTCATCTCAAATGTTTTCATAAACATGTTTTTGACCCTGACCCCTTTTTCTCGGTTTTCTCTGGTCATGTAGCACCAATTTGAAGAAGTATTTGCATCTTTGCACTGCATAAACAACCTAGTTTTATGTGAGGTCCTTCTCTATATCAGTGAAATACTTCTTTAATAGCATTTTTGGCCACTCTGGACCAGCGGAAAGTTTACATGAGAAACTTGTTACCAGAAAGCTTCTTATTTACACATACAGTAACATAAAAATGGTGGTCTCTACCAACCCCTGAGGGTTGCAGTGTAACATAATTGTGATTGGACCCAGTGTAAATACTTCCTTAGACCCTCAACTTGCCCAAAACACAAGCGCACCTCCAAGTGCACACAAATACACAAACACACAAGAACATGGGTGGGCATACACCTGCACAAGAAAATAGAATCTGATTTCCAATTTTCACAGAAAGCTGGTGTTATATATTATTTCGTCTCATATATATATATATATATTTTTTTTTTTTTTTTTTTTTTTTTTTTTTATTATGTGGCAGGCTGACAAATAAAAACGTATATATTTGGAGATGGACTGTTCATTAGGTGTTACTGATATATACAGTACATAACTGTATGGTTATGCATTGCACCAAGCTTGTACTGTTGTCACTGACAGGGCAGCAGAATACCAAGCACAGTGAAAGTGAAACTTAATTGTTCATTGTGCTGGGTCTAAAAGTTTGCATTCACTCACTCTGCACTATGCTCCTTCTCTTTATTGATCTAATCAGCTCTGACCAGATCAACTAATCAATTATTCATGCTGCAACTCAAACTGCTGCTGAGAGATATATATAACACACGATGACTTTTGCCTGCACTGCATTCACAGACTCACAATAGTCTGATTTTATAGAAAAGGGACATACACATAGAAGATTAAAATAAAATTCTTAAAAAATTAAAAAACGGGAAGTTTGCTAACCTTCCCTCACCCCGTCATCAGCTACCAACACACAGATTCTGATCTTGTGGTGGGAGACACTGCAACCCCGCTGTGCTGGCTGAATTCGAGATGTTACAGTCGCAGTCTGTGAGCTGCCGCTTGCTCACCTCTCAAAGAAATAAGGCCAAAATACACTGCCACTGATTGGCATGTGTCAAAACATCTTTATTACTGAACTGAAGGGCGTCCCTCCCAACCTGCAAACCAGCCTTTGATCAGAAGCACAAACACAGCTGAAGCGCCAAATTCATCATCGCTAATCTCCCAGTCTGCTCCTGACTCAAACCACTTCAACCTGATTTCTCCAAGCGGCAAAAAAAAAGCCTTTCTACTTGGGCCCCTGACAGCTTCTGAGCACCGTTGATGTTTTTGCATTGCCTGAGGGAAATATGTGGCTGTTCAGATGATAAATGCTCTGCTATGTTCACCAGCTAGCTGCTAACTGCCTGCTGTTTGGTGGCAGAAAAAGCTCGGGATAAATATTATCATAACTGTATATCTAAATTTATGTTACAATTTTTTTTACATTTTTTTTATTTGAAGGTACCTTTTTCCATGTAATTTCCTTTTTTTTACTTTCCTTTTTCTTGTGTCTTTTTCTTTTTTTTAACTGTCAAGTTTTTTAACTGTAATTTTCTTGAACTTTTTACTAATTGCTTGCTAATTTTTTGGTCTTTTTTTCTCTTGATGCACACTGAATTTTTCCAATGTTTTTGAAAGAAATCATGATCAGGTTTCAAAAGGCTAAACTCAACCAAAATTTACTGTATTTATGTCAACTCAGCTCAAACCCTAAATACACAATTTAGAGAGTGCTAACACGACAAGTTGCAAGCCAGCTATCAAAGATAGATTTTTAGTGGCACATGTAGCAACAGTGAAGCATGATAGACTTCTACATAATTCACATAGCTAGATAGATCTACATTGCTCGATAGTGTTGATCATTTAAATATGTCTTTGTTTATTTAAGCAGAATTTATTCAACAGGCTGTGGCTCTCCTGTCTGAGTGACTGACCCCCACATCAGCGTTAGTTAAATAAGGCTTCCTTCCCCTGATTCAAGACCCTGCAAACTCACCGAAGCCTCCATTTTTTTAACAAAGAGCAACAATAGGCCTGTAAAACTGTCAAGAGTAAAACTGAATTTACGTGTGACACTTAAAATAGTCGAGCCGAACGTTTCTCTGGAGGCGAGTCGGGAGAGGTTTTTGAAAGTGGGTAGGGTCTGTGAGTGCACATGTCAGTGTGATACAGTGTCTAACTGACTCTGGGCGAGCCGGCATCGGAGCTCTCACTTTCATTGCGAGACGGGCCGATCAAACCGACTGGATCGTGTTGCTGGTGCCCATGCTGTTAATCCATCACTGATATTGATTTCCAGTTGATCGTGAGGCCTCCTAATGATGTTCACCTTCAGGGCCAAGCTCATTGATTCACGGTCGTGACTTGATCTATAACTGGTAATGTGATCCATGCAACAACTGTGATGCACAATTACCTCCCATTTTACGCTCCAACGGGAACTAGTGAAGGCTGAAGCTGATCAATCCAATGAATAAATAAACAGAAATCACTAATATAGGAGACTATTGAAAAAATGATAATAGAAATCAGCCCAGTTGCAAGAAGACTATTTTGGCGCTGTATTTTTCTAATAACCATGAATACGTTATCATACATATCTTATCATATATTTTTTTATAAAGTGACGTAATGCATGAGCCGCCTGTCAGCTGAAGGTGGAGGGGATGATGGCTGGCATGACGTATAGTGGAGACACCTGCTGAGCTGCAGACCACTGGTCGAGACCAACAAAATGTGGGTGTTGTTTGGGGATTTTTGGCTCTTTTTCCAGTGACTGCAAAGATGGCCGCCTTTTGACCCATGGCACTTTTTCTAGTGACTTTTCAGTCCCCCAAAATGGCCACCTTTAAAGACTCGTGGCTCATTTAGGCACCAAATGTGTATGGTTTTTAGGGACCTGTGGCTGCTTTTCCAGTGGCCTTTTTAGGCAGAAAATGATCATGTTTTTTTGGGATCCATGTTTCTTTTTTCAGCAGCCTTTTAGGTACCTTTTAGGTTTTTTGTGGCTGTGTTTCAGTGGCTTTTTAGAAACCTAACGTGGGTGTTTTTTAGCTACCCATAGCTCTTTTTCCAGCAGCTTTTCAGCCCCTAAATGTGGGTGTTTTAGTGACCTGTTGCTGTTATTCCTGTGGCTTTCTAGCCCCTAAATACAGGAGCTTTTTAGCAACAGTTTTTCTAGCTGGGATAGTGGCATGAAAAAAAGTGTTTATTACGGAGACATTGCTGCTTTTCCAGTGGGGGTTATGAACCCAAAACTGGGTATTTTAAACCATTTTCCTTACTATAACCATGTAATTTTAGTGCCTAAACCTAACTGCACATTAACCACAGCATTGTTGAAAATTAAAGATTCAATGTATCCACCAGTGCAAATGTAACATATCTATGGTTTGCAGATGTACAATACCAACATTTGATCTGGTAATTGAGTTACAACTAAAAGAGAGAATTCCCACACAGGGTCACAGGGAATTCTGTTTTTCACAGTCTATTTACATTTTCCTACAACGCACCTGTCCACTTTTTTTTTTGTTTTGGTTTTTTTGAAGGTGTGCATGAGCCTCCACATTCAAGTTAGAAGAAATATGCAAAAACTCTAAGGACTATTAGAATATGTGTTATGTTATATCTGTTCCTAATCTATACTTTCACTTCAACAAAAGGATGATAACACATATCAGCCCATCTCTGAGAAAGCTCCCACACAAAGAGGATGCCTGGTTTCCGTAGGCATGAAATCTCTTAACGCATTCTTCACCTGGTCCACCGGTAGCTAACTGCATTTCTTCCAGTCAATGTGTACAGTACTTCCTTAACGCCAACCAACAAAGCAAACCCGCATCCTGGCTCACACTGAGATATGATAAAGCTGACAGTACTTAGTATTCTAACTGATGAAATATACCCATGTAAATTAGCCTCTGTGCCAATGGGACATTACTATAATGTATTCTGTTACTTTCTATATGAAGACGTATTTCCCAAGACGAGTGCGCCTTTATATCAATTTTCAGTGTTTGCTAATGTGACACAGGAAGGATTAACCTTGGTGGAATTACTCCCGAGATCCTGGCAAAAACATACAGAAGCATTACTCAAGAGGAAAAAGTGATGTTTATACATTCAATGAATCATCTGATGTGCCGGTTTAATTGTACGGGCAGAGCTGTAGGTGCTTAGACACAGTTTGAAGGCAAGATCTAACAAGACAGCAGCCACTTCCCTTCACACTTCTGGCACCCTCGGAATCCAATATCAAAAAGGCCAAAATACTTCCTCAACAAGTTTATTCCTCCCAAAATAGACTTGATGGGAAAACATCCCCTCAAAATAGACATGGGAAAAAAAATGTTTTTTTCCTTAAGCCTATTTGTTATATTGGTTTATATTCAAAATAACTTTATGATGGTTGAGAAAATGTTTTGGTAGGGTTTGTTCACTGAGGAATTGCTATTACTGTAAGATCTCATAGAAATTCCTGAGGGATTTGTTGCAACTCGCTCCTGCTTTTCTCTACAAGGCCAAGTCTCTCGCAAAATCATGATGAGGTCATCTCTGGCATTAACGTTACAGAGCTTCTTTTTACCTGAATCATCATTTGAGGGTCATGTAGAGTCAGATTATATAGATTGAGTGCAGAGCACAAAATAGAAACTATCTTCCACTTTTGTTCCCTTGAGCAATTACGCAAGACACTGAATAAACAGATAATTAAACACCCATGCGTACGACCTAATAACTGAAAAATTAGACTTAAACTTTGTTGTATCTTTGTGAGAGTTGCTTTAAAGGCCAACCACGGACAACTGAAAATGAACTTGAAAATGCTTCTGTTTTTATTACATTAATGTTGTAATAACTGTCGTCCTGAGTTACAAAAAAGTACTTGTGGCACCTTAACCTTTCGAAACTCTTGCGTTCAGATGCCTTTCACAGGCATTTAACGTGTTAAAATACAAGGAGCAACTTGGCAAGACATGTTCTTTAAATTGGAACAAATTAGTAGAGATAAAATTATTTTCTTAAAAACGGATAGTAAAAATGTCCAGAAAACTATATACAAAATTATCCTAATTCTATATTTACAGTTACATTGCAGAATTATTGTTATTTTTAAGCACTTTTTTCAAGTCATTTCCTTGTTGTTTTATTTTTTTCAACTTTACTTCCTTTTTTTGTTTTTGCAAGCCAATTTGCTTGTTTCACTGGGTTAAATGACATAAAACAAATATTGATCTTCATATTTAAAAAAGCACAAAAGGCATTAAATGTTGTCCCCAAGGAAACAATGCCAAGGCCTCGAAAAAAGTGTTGATCCTAGATGTAAAAGTGGGACTGAAGCTGATGTTTAATTGCTGTTAAGTGGCTTTAGGGATAAAGTTAACGCCTGGTTTAGTTTGGGGTGAGGTGAAGGTGACGGGTGGGTGAAGGGGGATGTGTGGGCTCCCGTGTGTTGGGGGTGGAGGGTTTCACTGGAGCTGAAATGTAATGATGTGGATCATGGACAAACATGGCCTCTTGTTGAAGTTGGTTTGTTTGAGGAGAAGATGCCACTGTGGAATCTGACCTGACATGATTAAAGAACAGGAGACTTAATGCCTTCCACAGACTGAGTGACGACTCACAGTGTGTGTGCACGGCTCTGCACTGCTACAGGGATCTGTGGCTAGCAAGCTTGTGTCGTCTTATGCGGGGTCCTGTATGCACCGTATATGAAGCTGCTGAATTTACACATATGGCTTTTATAACACCTTGATGTTGTTAACACTGCTTGTGCTAACTAAACCTGGGTTATTCACTCCTGAAAATGCATGCTGACATACCAGAATGATGAACAAGCTATTACCCCTACGGTATATCGTTTTAATGTGGCCTATTTCATTTGTAGGGCCTGCACTCCACTGCAACGTCATTGTTTCAGCTCCTTATCAGTGTGAGCTGGCATCTTGTACTGTATATCCAGACTATTGGCATTTTTACTGGCATAAATTGACTTTTTTACACTCACTGCAGGTGGGCAGGTAGTATAAGTAGCGACAAAGTTCGTGGTTCGTGTAGTGAGGTGGTTAGGTCAAACAAGCACAGGACTTTGACCCAGGAGACCACTATTCATGTCCCGGGTGAGATCAAAAGCGATAAGTTTTTCAAGTTATATATGTCACATTACATCACGTAACATCATCAAGTTATGTTAACAGATTTTTTTAAGTGGTTATATAAGGCACTTATTTGTAGTCAGTGTATTACCTACAGTACATGGGGAGGAATAAAACTGTGGAATGTAAATGTAGCAAAAAATCAGTTTGAGTCTACACAATATTTTGAATATCTTCAAGGCTTTTATCTTCAAGGCTTTTCCTTACCCTCGGGCAGCCCTTTGCGATGGAGAGGTGAAGCCATTACATTACTCTCTTTAAGCAACCAGAGTCCATGGACAACATACAAACTAACCGGCAGCAACCCCATATTCAGTAAGGTTTAATGACTGTATTTGGCAATGAAGTCTGGCTTTGAGGAGAGTATAGATAAGTTTTACTTTAAGTTCAGTGCCCCATCAAAAAATATTCTAAACAAGGCGCAGTCTTAAACTTTTTGAGGTGGCCAAAATACATTTTGCTGCTGCGCCCATCCATCAGCAATAGGGTACACTTTCTATCTTCCGTGGCAGTACTCCTGTCTGCTTCTCCAAACTGGGTCGTGCTGACCACCATCTACTGTACTGACAATGGATAAATAGCACAAACAAACCTGCTTCAAAAAACCCAAACTCTCTCTTTAGTGTAACATGACGCAGCCCAACCACGATTCTTTACCTGAACTTAACCTAACCAATAGTGGCGCCAATTTTTAAGATATCAGACATCAACCACTGGATGAAGATATGCTGATTAGGTACAACTCGTTCAAACTAATGCAGTCCTGCAAAAAATCCAATTATCATTAAGTTTATAATGTTTCAATCGTTTGAAAGATGTACCCCATGGTGCTGTTGAACTGCATAACATGTGTGTGTAAATGTTTGTGTTAAACACCAGTCAGAATAACACAACAAAGTTCAACAGCACCACAAACTGTAGCCTCCAAAATGACTGTAAGGTTAAAGCAACACCTCTCAAAAGTGCTTCAACAACAGCGTCATGAAGGCAGAATTGAGGATTTATTGCAAAATTGTTGTAATAAACTGGCAACCAGATCTATATAAAATGTACACAACAATACAATACCCTTTGGAGATAATATGCATCATTTTAAATTTAAATACAGAGGATAAGATTCTCTATTGTTTCTGCTTCTCACTGATTATTTACCATATCATGGGTGAGTTAAGGTGATGTGATGACTAGCAGCTGAATGTTTACACTGACACAAAACTATGACAACAATAGGAAAATATATACACAATTTAAATATTGATAAGCCGTTCGTGCTCTCTAACCTAACACAGCCTGTCCCGATGTCACTGCAGCAGGTTTTACTCACAATATGCTTGTCTTTGCACTATCCACTGGGGTCGACTTATGAATCTTTTATCAAAACTGGCCTAATTGCTTAACCATCCATGTCCCGGTCCAGTGGTGAATGGTGGGAGGGAGACTGGGCATGCCATGACTGTCATAAAAACAACAAGCAAAGACGCCAGCAGTGGTCCACCTATGACGAGTCTGCATTTTTCTCTACGTTTCTTTGTCTATTTTCATTGCGCTTTCTTTACTTTAAGGTAGTCCCGCTGAGAGCAGTGGGTCCTTTTATGAGAAAGACAGTGTAATTAGCTGCATATTGAGCAATACTTTAATGAATATATTAAATTATGGACAACTAGGGAGAAGGAAGTCTGCATTTTTATTTTCCCAAAAGCGGGGAGAGGTTAACTGACATGAATACAAATCAGCAATAACCAGATGTATTAATCAGATAAACATCTGGGCAATTTCAGTGCAAATCAGTTGGTGAATACGTGCAGTTTATCTGTCTTTCACTCTATAGCCAGAAAGCAGCATAAAGCCAATATTCCCCTATCCACTGGATTATTGTCTTCAGTGTTTACTCTGCTGGTTCACAGAAAACAAGCAGCAGTTTACAGCTTCCTGTCCTCACCATATCTGCACTAGACACAAAAAAACAACTTTCCCTTCTGTTCTCACTCCCACTCTCTGCCCTGCTTCACAACAGAGGAAGCTGCTGCTGCTGCTGAAGGGTCAGAGCTGCGCAACAGTTTGAGAACAACTATAACAGCGGACGGACGAGAGCCTGTGGGGATTTTCTTTTGACTCCCAAACCATGTCCCTAGTTCCTGGGAGCTGAGTCGCCAGTCCCAGGAAACTCCCTGCTATTCCTACTGTGGACAAAACAGCTGCACATTCTCACTTTACGCTCACTGTGGTTGTTTGAACTCAACCCCAACTAAGGAAAAAAAATCCCGCTATTTCTACATGCAGGGACTAAAAAGTGTGTTTCTTAATCGTCATTTTACAAAATTGACAATTGTGCTCATAAAGTTAAACCTTTTAGGACATGAAGTCATTACATTGGTCTCGAGAGGTGAGAACCAGGGAGGATAAAGTGACATTTGACAAACTTGAAGGGCCAAAATAAAAAATGAGGCAAAAAGTAACGCCTGCACACTAACTCCATGCCACACCAGTTTAATGAAGACAATGTTTCGACTAAATCTTCATCATATCAAAATGTAGGATCGAAACGTTGCCTTTATAACACTTGCGTGGCATGGGAGAAGTATGTATGCGTTACTTTTTCGCTCATGTACGTTGTTTCTTGATAGCCTCCCACCTACCTGATGTGCGTATAACGACACAATGACCATATTTGGCCCAACTTTGTTTACTGATTTTAATCTTTCATATTGAAATTTCGCAAAAATGTGGATTGCAATTTACTGATTGAACAATATTTTGACATTTATTGAAAATATCTTTTTTAAGAGAGTAAGTCCAATTTTGCCCTTTTGCTTAACGCCCCTCTGGTTCTCCCCCCTCCATATCTATCTATCTATCTATTAAACTGCAAACCATGTGCATGAGACTCATTTACACACTTTATGGGTGTCTGGGAGCTAACCGGCTGCTTATAGATGTAGATAGTGGTGCTTATCAATGTAAGAATATGGTTTTGTTTTGTTTGTTTTTGTTTGTTTGTTTGTTTCATAGTTGTTTATTTTGTTCTGGTTTTTTTTCTTAGAATTACTCGTGTATTTTTATTTATGTATTTTTAAGTATTATTATTTTATTTGGTGATTTTTTGTTATATATACACACATATGTATATGAAAAATCAAATTTGATGACTAAAGGTGACATTGTTAAGTGGAAAAAATTTCAATAAAATATAAATGAAAAAATGTGGATTACAATACAATTTTTGAACAATATTTTGACATTTATTGGAAATATTTTTTTCATGCGAGTACCTCCACTTATACTCTTTTGTTTAACACCCCTCTGGTTCACTATGTGTCTATCTATATGTCTGTGTGTGTGTGTGTGTGTGTGTGTGTGTGTGTACATGGTTATATAACTATAGGTTTACATATGATGCATCTTTAAATATAAAACACTGCCGTGATCCCCTCTTGTCTGTCTGAAAAACACTTGAAACTGTCACTCCTCTTGCTCACAGCTGGCGCGCAACTGGAATCCGTTCTGTAAACGTTTTCCCTGAATAAGTCAATATCAGGGACTGTGTGTACGCCTGTGCCTGTGCGCATAATTACAGATGCGCCATTCCTCCTAAGCTGTCATTAGAAAAGGGAATGGGAATGACTCCAGGCTACAACCACCGCTTGCGGTTACGTAACACGCTCTTCTCGGATCCTGTCTTATCCCGGAGACAGCTGAAAACTCCCCGGACCAACACGGCCTATTGTCTGGAGGAAATGTTTCTCCTCACTGCCCGAGATCAGTTTGTTATTTTTTCCAAGTGGCTCTTTTTTTCTTTCATTTTTTTGGGGGGAAAAAATCGACTGTGTTTTTATGTCTTTGTCTGGCTCGCTGGTGATGGTGCGCTGATCTGCTGCTGTTCTCTGAGTGTCCGTGTGAGGGCGCAGTGAGCCCGGTTTCATCCATCCAGGGATGCTGGTGGGCCTCAGACAAAAGAGAAAAAGATATTTCGAGCTCTATAGGAGGGCAGGGGAAGGGCAGCAGAATTTGAAGTGTAGGAATACATCTCTACACATCATTTGAAATCGATAAAACATAAGTGTGTGTCCATAAAAAGTGATGCTTATATGTAAATCTTAATTTATAAATAGAAAGTAATATTTGTCCACTAGAATTTAAAGCGTTTTGACTAATTAAGCCCGGGTGTTTTTTTTTTAAATAATGAATTCACTTAAAAATATTTCAGTTAAGCAACATACATGGTTTTATCACTGTGCAATAAATCTGAGGATGATGTGTGTGTTTTTGTGTAGCTGCCCTTCACTTGGACGGTTCAAGCCCCTGGGTCAGCACTCAGCCTGCTGCAGTGCCCTTGAGCAATCTGAGCAACACATCAGATCACTAACAGCCTCTGGGTAAGTTCGACTGTTTCATAGCTGATCCTGGGTCTGACATCCCAGTGGAGAGTTTGCCTGAGGCTGTCAGTAATATATATTGTCTTTCTTTCTTCCACTCTCACTTTCCTTCACGCTCTTTCTTCGTTTGCTTTCATTCTTGCTCGCAGTGTTTAGGCTGTTTTCTCGATTCACCTTGAAAGAAAGCTCCCAGCCAGCCAGCCAGCCAGCCAGCCTGTCTCCCGCGCCGCATCAAACCCAAAGCCCGACTGTACCACCCCCCAGCCTGGGAGGGAGGAGTCAGCTTTTCCTCCCGCAGAACTCTGTGTATAACACTCTGCAGCCAGCCACAATGTGTGTCAGAGGACTGTCTGTGCTCCCTAAGTAGATGACTGCTCCAAATCTGGTGTCTGTATTACTGACTGCGA
Organism: Plectropomus leopardus; assembly: GCF_008729295.1. Taxonomy (NCBI): domain Eukaryota; kingdom Metazoa; phylum Chordata; class Actinopteri; order Perciformes; family Serranidae; genus Plectropomus; species Plectropomus leopardus. The sequence goes on along the minus strand of NC_056478.1, from coordinate 15,287,304 downwards.
GATACGAGAAAAATTTGGTTCGCACATTATCATCCCAAGTCAGGACAAGGTGAGCATCTTCTTAATTTTTTGCCGTTAAATATAGCAATTATTTTCCCACATTTTCCACACACACGCTACAGAGTCTGTGGGATTTGATTGTTGTCATTCCATGAGTTTTTCTGTAAACATGCGTTTTTGTATCCTAATCGCATTTTCTGGCATGTTTAGTGAGCGGTGAGCCAATGCGTCCGTTTTGCACACTTTGTGCGTCACGGTCACATTTACGCACAATCTCCTGTGAGATTTGTGTGGTTTTTAAACCCCACAGAGGAGTGAATGTGGAATCCAGTGGAGCAGACTGTGTGTCTGTGTGTGGGCTTTGACTCATGCTCTATCTGCAGGTTTCAGGTGTGATATAGGGGAGAGGGGGAATGACGAGAGACGGTCCTTGTTGGAGACTAAAGTGTCTTTTGTTCCTTTACAGGTTTTTTGATTGTGGGATAGAATGCCGGCGATCATGAGTAAAAACTCCGATTTGGAGTTTGACTCCTTACAACCGTGTTTCTACCCGGATGAGGACGACTTCTACTTCTGTGGTCCCGACGCTGCGCCACCGGGGGAGGACATCTGGAAGAAATTCGAGTTGTTGCCCACTCCGCCCCTCTCCCCGAGCCGAGCCGCGCTACCGGGGGAGCCGGCGGCTGCGTCCCCGGAAGCAGACCCTCTTGGCTTCGGCTTAGGGGACCCACTGGACTGGGCTTCAGAGCTGCTGCTCCTGCCCGAGGACGATATCTGGGGGGCGTCCGACGATGGGGACCTGTTCGGCTCCGTTTTGGATACTAACCCCAACAACATCATTATCCAGGACTGTATGTGGAGTGGCTTCTCCGCCAGGGAAAAGCTGGAGCGAGTGGTCACGGAGAAACTCGGCAAGGCTATTTCCACCGCCGCAGGAGGCGGCAGGAACGTGTGCGTCAAGGCGCCGGAGGTTGTGAGCCGCAGCTCGGTGTCAGAGTGCGTGGACCCCACAGTGGTCTTCCCTTTCCCGGTGAACAAGAAGAACGGCAGCAGGGACTCAACCGGGACCGTTAACACATCCACAACCACCGGGAGCGCTCCTAGTGACTCCGGTAAGAATTAAAAGACGCGCTGAAAGCTTTTGTTGCCGTTTTTTTTTTTTATTTAAGTATGTTGCCAACACTGAAATAACACAATATTGTCACCATTATCATTATTTTTATTATTGTTGTTGTTGTTGTTTTTATTGCTGCTATTGTTATTATTATCATTATCATCATCATCATAACTCTTGTTATTATTAGAGTGACTGGAGCTTGTTCATATGACTGGCCCAGAATCGGATTATCTCGTTACATTCCCCACACACACACACACACACACACACACACACACACACACACACACACTGGAGTAGTGACACAGTGAACGAGGTTTATGTAATCAGGGGGCTCTTCATCCGGCAGATGGCAGTAAAATGGGGAATTGTGTGCCTTCCTGAACTCAGTTGGCATCTGAGCCAAACAAAAAGACACCACACTCCGCTGACTGACTTGCAGCCGGACCCGGCTGTAGGAGGGGGAGATGAAAAGGTGTTCAATAAAGTGATGAGCTGATAAAGTGTCTGGTTCACGGTGCCGTGAAGGCTTTCATTACGCATGGATTAAGGGATAATTTGCGCACAGCGGGTGAGAAATTGGCACTTATTTTTGAGACAGTGTGTGCAAAGTGACTGCTGATGTCTAAAATGAGCCCCAGAATAACAACAGGAGTTACACTATAATATCGTTAGGAATAAAAAGCATACACTCACAGGGTGACACACTCCTGTTTTGTCTGTAGGAAGTAGTTTAGATTGGGGTATGAGTGCTGTGTGTATTTAATCGCCCTAAGACTTCATCTCCCATCTATTACCGCCCGTGAGTTCCCTAAACAAACACTCACGAGCTCTTATCAGCGTGTTTTCGCTGTGAAACAGCAGCACAAAGGCCTCCAGCTTGGCACAGAGGGTAGACTCGGGCCAGCCTTTGCCAGACACCTCCTCCACCGCGAAGAAAAGGAGGACGGAGGAGGGCCCTGGCTGCTTCTTTTAGGGGGTGACAGCTTTGAACGAGCGCTCCATCTCGACAGCTGTCTCCCTGGCGCCGCTCCAGCTCCAGGGCTTAAAGGGTGGTGATCCGATCGCCTGCCGCCCCTCCACCACCACCACCACCACCACCCCTGCGCGCAAAAGTAGCGGTCCAATGCGCTTCCGCCGCTCGCAGCCTTAAGAGGCGTCCGTCTTTGTGCTTAAGGCGTTATTTACTTTCTCATCACAGGCTACAATGTAGGTTTATCCACATAGTTGGATCAGTATTCCCATTAAAGAGGCCTCCACTACACTCCAGTTGTAGGACAGTGGCAGAAAAAGTGGTTTAATATTTTATCTTCCCATGCAGGCACATTTTTTTTCATCTATTTATACTCCATCCAGCTCCAATAAATAAGCTTTTCCATTCTGAGAGTGAAACACCAAACAGCTAAATCCCAGCTTCACATGTGGCCAAGCCAGCCACGCCCCCTCATCCACCCAGCTGTGCCCGGCTTTGTTTTGATGGCAGCGCCAGATTGTGTGTGTGTGTGTGTGTGTGTGTGTGTGTGTGTGTGTGTGTGAGTGGGTTCAGTGAGTGTGTTGAGACAGCATCCTGGTGCAGCAGCGGTGTCTGAAGTGGGTTACTGTAAGCTGTAAAATGCCACACTCTTCAGATGCTCCTGAGCTGATAATGAGAGCCATTATCACAAAGGCATTTTAACTTGGGCCTCACACTCTCTTTGCCTCATGATTGGCTACTTCCTCTCATCTTCAAAGGCCGTGATAAGTCTCAGCTGCTCGGCTCGATTCCAGCACAGGTATTAAGACGAAGAGCTCAGCAGAGAAAAGATTTTTCTTCTTTTTTTTTTTTTTTGACTTCATCAGAGGTCAAAGTTAAAGTGAAGTTCTGAAAGCCTTGCACGCCGTCAGTGTGACTGCGGCTGCACTGATAGACTGAAGGCATCAGACTAAAAGTGTCTCGTCTCACCGGAGAAGATTAGGAGAAGTTTTGAAGGAGGGATCGAGAATGAAAGGCAGAAATCCAGCCTGTCTGCTCAGCACTGAGACTGAACGTGTCAACGCCTGCAGAGCAGATTAGTTGAGGAATGACTGACACTAAGCATTAAGAGAGTTCTGCTTATGCAAACGGCGTTGAGCAACGCTCTCGCTCCCACACACTCTCTTGATCTCACTCACATACATACCTGTCAGCTGCTAGTACATAGGTGACATAGTGGGAATACTTGGTGTGTCAGAGTGATCAAGTCACTCACATTCTGTTTTCTTTTCCCAGAAGAGGAAGATGACGATGATGAAGAAGAAGAAGAAGAAGAGGAGGAGGAGGAAGAGGACGAGGAGGAGGAGGAGGAGGACGATGAGGAAGAGGAGGAGGAGATCGATGTGGTCACAGTAGAAAAGAGGCGCTCCACAGTCAACAAGGCATCACCAATGGCGACAGGTACAGTCACCATTTCTGTGCATCCCAAGAGCCAAGACGCCAGAGGAATCGTCTCGGCGTCTGGCGTCGTTAGTCGGTTCGTCAGCAGAGCTCCTCAAGAGCTCATCCTGAAGAGGAGCTCGGTCCACCAGCAGCAACACAATTACGCAGCCCCCTCACCGTACGCCTCAGACGACGACCCCACCCCACCTCCAAAGAAGCAAAGAACATCAGACGCACCCCGACCTCCCACCAGAACCATCTCATCATCCTCCTCGTCTTCCTCCACATCCTGCAGCTCAGTCACCACCAGCACATCGGGGCCACGCAGCAAGCGCAGCAACAGCGGAGACAGCAGCCCACGCGGCAGCTCCGACTCAGAGGACAGCGAGCGCCGGCGCAACCACAACATCCTGGAGCGCCAACGTCGCAACGACCTGCGCTCCAGCTTCCTGACGTTGCGTGACCACGTACCGGAGCTGGCGCACAACGAGAAGGCAGCCAAGGTGCTGATCCTGAAGAAAGCCACTGAGTATGTGAGCTCGCTGGAGACGGAGGAGATGAGGCTCCAGCAGGAGAAGGACAGGCTCCAAGCCCGCAGGCAGCAGCTGATGCGCAGGCTGGAGCAGGCTAGGACTCGCTAACAGACAACCACTACAACACAGAAACACTCACATATACCCTGGATGACCCCTCGTCGCTGCCTCAACTCAGTCTGACACACGATTAGATGCACACACACACACATAGGCCTACACACTTAAGCACAGACACATAGGCCTGCATATCACACAAACATCTCAGAGGACGTTTATCTTCACATGCTCACACACACCTGGAGGAGACTGGCGGGGGGCACCAGGGGGATGCTCGGACTTTCACTGCCGCCACTTTTTTTGCACATTTGTTGACGTTAAGAATGTTTAGGGTTTACTTTTTCAATCCAGTCACATTGAGGAAAGGTTAAAAAAAGAGAAAAGAACGAGGAAGGAGAGACCTTATTTTGCTCTTCCCTTTCTCTGGTTTTTTTATATCATTTGTATTTTTTTTTTTTGTACTCACTGTGACACCAGCCTGGAATCAGGTGATTCCCACCGGGACGGGTGTTTGAGGGCACTTTGCTTGGAGAGTTCATGTAAACAAGAAGCAGTGCACACTTAACTTTGCCTTCACCACTGCAAAACAAAAAAACAAAATAACTGAAGAGACTATGACGACTGAGGCGTTATCACACAAACGATGCCACTACAGGTTCTCTTTCTCTCACTCCTCCTCTCTCACACTGGTGCTCAAACCAAGTCAGTGGATGTATAACTGTGCACCTTGCTAGCCGACACTTTTGTATATAACAATAGTGTACAGACAAAATACACTCAGATCTGCCTTGTTTTGTAATACATTTTGTCCTTGTTTTTTTATACATGTCAGGAAGCTGCCAATAACTAGACTGGAAGTTTATATACCTTTAAAAGTACTGTAAGGCCTCGATTTTTGAGAGTCATGAACTTTGTAATATAACAATATATTGTTTTTTTCTTCTCTTTTTCTTTGTATTGTATCATATTACTAATTCTACACACCTTTATGCTTTTAGTGTGAACCTGATACATACTAAATTTGATACTTATATTTTCGTATGAAAATGAGTTCTCGGTAGATATCACTTTATCTTGTCATTTTTTTCTTCTATCTCAAATAATTCTTTTGTACAGCAAAAAATGTGTTCTATCTTCATGTACCTGGCCTTTTTTTTCTTTCTTCCTTGTTTTGTTTATATTTGTAACTATCGGGTGCATAGAACTGGGTAAACGGATATAAGATGTTTGTTTTTTTCACCTTTAAAATGTACATTTAGTGCTGCAACTCATAGCACTTTGAAATACCTCATTTTGAAAAATAAATAGACATCATAAAATCCTCACCTTTGCCTCTGTTGCTCATTTCTTGTCACTGAAAATGTGAGCGTCACCCTTGACCTAATTTACCCTTTCATATCTGTTTATTTTTCTATTTTCCTCCACATTTCCGTATTTGTTTTGCCGCTCTCAAAGACTCATCCTGACAAAAAAATAAAGAGAGTGTCTTCTGAATCCTCTCTGTCTCAGCACCCTGCGGCTACCTCCCCCTCTGTAGCCTCTCACACCCACCCACACACACACCTACGCACACACACACACTTCAAGTGCACCGAGCACACACACACTCCCTTCTCTCTCTGTTTCCCTCTCTCGCCGAGCCCTTCCTACTACATTGTTCGGGCTGTTGCCATGGAAACTGGAGCAGCTGCTGAGTGGCAGACACCGAGAGTGAGTCTTTTATTTGTCTGTTAGTAGTCTGTGTATTCCTGCCTGCATGTGAGTGTGTGTGTATGAATGCAAATGTCTGTATGTGTGTCTACCTTTTGTCCCGGTCTGTGTGTGGCCCGGGCGCCTGATATCTGCGGCGTTGTGCGCTGCCTGCCACGATGCCAGGACAAGGCTGGATACTGTTTACCAACATCAGCCACATGGCTCTGGCCTCCTCCTCCGCCTACCCTCACCTACTCCTCCTCTTCCTCCTCCCCTCTTTCCTCCTTCCCTCTGTGCCTCCAGTGCCGGGCCTTAGCCCAAATATGTGCCACTCAGGAGCCTGGCCAGGCGTTCTCTGGAGATGGCTGAAAGAGAAATCTGTTGCCACGGTCTGAGTAGCCATTCAGCACGACAGTGTGTTCACAGAGGGAAGCAGAAAGAGACTTGCCGAGAAGGGAATTAACAGGACATAAAAACACACATTGTTGATGACTTTGATTAATCCTTTTTTTACCTAAGAAAGCAATGACTGCATAGCAGCATACGACAGAGTGACTCTCTCTTCTCCGGCAAAACCGATAAATTAATACCTCAACTACAAAACAAACCAAAACACTACAATCCTTACTTTTCTTGTGCCATGCTCTTCACACTGAACCTGCTTAAAGGTGCAGTGTGTAAAATTTGGGAGGATTTAGTGACATCTAGTGGCCAGCTGAAACTTCTCCTGGTTAGAATTCCTTCAGTGTTCGTTGTTCACGAGGTTTTTACCGTGAGCCAAATTACTGGCACAGGTGTCTTCCTCTGTGAAGCAAACAGCCCTGGTTATTTAAACCAGTGAAAAAACCTGAACAAAGCATTTTCACGCTAAAAAGAAGTGTTTCTCCTCTACTGTTCTATGTGACGGGCTGCTATCCCAGCACCAGCTAATGTGTGGTCGCCTATTTTCTCTGATGACTTAAAATCCAGACATTTGTGAGTTTTTTACTCGGAGCTGAATACGCAGAGGTGTCTTTTTTCAGAACAAACAAACCCGGCGTTTAAACCAGTTAAAACACTGAATAAAGCAGCTTAATATTATAAATTTATACAGGCACTCACGTTAGAGAGGGGCAGCAAACTACGGAGGTGATGCAAATATGTAAATGGCCCTATGTAGCGCTAGTATTTGGTTTGTCCATTCTGGGCTACTGTAGAAAAAACATGCAACATGGCCATCTCCATGTACAAGGGCTCGCTTCCTATGTAGAAATAAATGGCTCATTCTTATTTTCAGGTAACTACACACTAAAGACAACATATTTATTATGACATATTCCATAATATATCCCCCTAAATCCTATACACTGGACGTTTAAGACCCCATTCACCCATAGAAGCACGACCTAAATGATTCAGAGGTATGTTCACTATGTGAGAGACAGCGCTATATGAAGACTGATGACTTTGTTTTGGAGTTGAGACAGCTCAAGACTGAGCCTCTCGGTGGGGGAGTGGAACTGGTGGATTACATAACAGGAGTCTGGTGGGTCTGGTGTCTTTGTGCACACTTACTGTGCATGTGTGTGTGTGCGTGTGTGTATGCGTGTTTGTGTGGGACAGGATCTAGTGTCTTTGTGTGTGCGTGTGTCCTCTCGTGGGACTTCCCCTTACCATCTGCCTAATGGCTTATCCTGCTTGGTTATAGGATGAAAACAAGTTCATGGACAATAACATCCCGGAGAAAAAAGAAATAAAAAAAACCAAAACAACATATTGCAGCCAACAGAGGCAGTTTGCTTCTGACGGTAAGATTAACTGTGACATTTAAGAAGAAATCGAACACGCAGACACGTGTACAGTACCGCTCAAACACACACAGTAACAGTGTCCAGTGCCACATTTCCCGCCCACACTCCCTGTGTTAAACAAACATAAAACCGTACACCTCTCAGCTGTGAGCACACGCTTCCTCTTCACCCCCCCTCCCACCCCCACCCCCACACACACACCCCCAAACACACATAAGCTAGCACGTTTCAACCACAGTTAAGCTATCTACACACTGAAACGAGGCTAATTGTTTTAGAGGGAAGCTGACGTTCAGGGAATAGCCATCTCCTACGTTAAACAGACATATGGCCATGGCTTTTCTCTGATTAATACCCATTATCCTTCTGCCCGCTGACTGCCTGGCTGGAGCTGCCCAGACACACACACACACACACACACACACACACACTAATGGGCTTACACCCCACTGACGGATGTACATTAAAGCTACACAGGAGATAAAGTGGCATTTTTGTGTTTTTTCTATGAGATCTTCATTACCGCTGGAAATTTACAACACCTACCAGAACATTTCTATCTGTACACTCTTAGAAAAAAGGGTTCCAAGCTGAGGGGATATACGGTTCTACCCAAAACCATTTGTCTCCTATGAACCAAATGGTTCAAACCCTTGGAAAGTGGAAAAGTTCTAAATAAAACCATTACACCAAAGAGGAGCTCTCTGAAGCTCTCATAGGGGGTTCCATGTGGAACTTTTTTTCAGATGGTTCTAGTTATAACCCTTTATTTTTAGTTCTAGGTAAAACACTCTGAAAGGGTTCAGGTGGTATGTTTATAAAAGGGTCTACCAGGAACCAAAAAGGGCCCTCCTATGGGGACAAACCAAAGAACTCTATATTGTTGTAGTTAGTACCTTTATGTCTAAGAGTGTATTCAACATGTTAACCTTCCCATATGGAGGAAACAATGGTTGCTGTGTGTGTGTGTGTGTGTGTGTGTGTGTGTGTGTGTTGATACACAAGTGACTGCAATGTGCCCAACCTCTGCACAAAGGCATGCCCGTCACCCATGCGCCGCACTGCGTTTGCCAAGAGCGCTGCTATCTGTGGGGGAGTGTGGGAGAGAGTGTGTGTGTGTGTGTGTGTGTTCATGTGTGTATGTGTGTGTGAAGGAGGTGTCACCATCTGTTGTGGGGTCCAGAGTGATCGCAGGTGCTTAGAAATGGTGGGGTTGTGGTAGGTAGAGGAGCCCGACGCAAGGAGGGTATCAGGGGGTATTGGGGCAGAAAACATGGATGTTTGTGTGTGTGTGGGGGATGAGGGGCAGTTCCTCGAGGGAACCCATTGCCCGAGCTGAGTAATATGCAGCCCTGACAAAGAGCTGTGGAGCTACAGTAATTGCAGAGCACATGGTGGACAGGGAGGGAGGCAGGAGAGGGAGGGGAGGGAGGGACGGGAGAGAAAGGAGGCCTGAGTGTTTGATCAAAGTTTACCAAAGTCTGAGGAGATTTGCATACAGATGGTACTGTAGCCCGGCCCCCGGAATACCTTTCCCTCTCTTTATTTCTCTTTCTCTGTCTCTCTTTCCCTCTCTCTCTCTCTCTCTCACACACACACACACACACACACACACACTCGTGCACAAATGTAATAGGGTTTCATTGAAGAATCCATGAATAGCCTTTCAAGAGCGTGTTCTGAGGAAGAAACGGCCTTGGCTGCACAACACAGCATCCAGAAAAAGAAAAAGCAAGGGAGAGAAAGATAAAAAGTGGGAGAAAGGCAGTGATTAAGACAGAGGATGGGACCAGAGAGTGTGGTAACAATGGGAAGAAAGGTGAGGAAAAGCCTCAGTGGAGCGCTAATTATTAAAACAAATTCACCCAGGAAATTTTCCCTTCCAGCAGTCGTGAAACACACATACATCATATCTGCGCTGACATCCATTCACTTCCTTCATTCATCCTTTCCCCTGGCACATCCTCAGTCCATATTGATTTTGAATGCCATTGTTGTGCGGGCATTGACCACATAAGTGCCGTCCTCTTATGTAAGTTACATGTTTCTTTGAAGCCATTGTTTCCAGGCAAGCTTCTGGCAATATGGCCTGCTGTGCCAAGTGTCCTCGCAATGTGCCTGTCAGCGCCTGAGCTCCTACACAACATGACATCTAACAGTTAAAGCCACAAGCATGTCCAAAACCAGCCCCGACTCGCTGTCAAGCTGCCGCGCTGTATATCAGTATATCAGGCTATTATCAGTGTTTGAATATCAACAAGCCACCTCAATCACCGTGTTACACACCGTACATTTAGAGACAGCCAGCTGTCAGTGAGTCATTTATTAAGCACTTTTCAAAACAGTAGTTACAATGTGCTTCACAGAAGATAGAGGAGAAACACAAGATGGGTACAACCTGCAGAAACCGCAAAATATATCAAAATCTGATTAAAATGCCAGAGGAAACAAGTGAATTGTAAAGAGTAAGTTGATCTTAACTCCACATATATACCATTAAGTTAAAGTGTTTTGGGGGAGCTTTTATGCCTTTATTAGAGAGTTAACATGAGAGAAAAAGACAAATAGAAAAGAGTCTCTAGATGGTCTCAAAATGAGCACAGGGCTTCATTCATAGCAGTGCGAACGTAAAAATTTGTGCTTGAGCCCGACATGTGAGTGTTTTACACTCAAATCCGAGGTTCATAAATATTTTCTCAGCTGACGTTGTTTGTACACTACCAGGAAATATTGTTGCCGCAGACTCTGGATAGATACTGAACAGGCTTACAAGGCATAGGTCCAGGGGCCCAAAGTCTCAAGGGTCCCTATGGCCTTCACCTGCAAACTTCCCAACCACGGAGAGACACAAAAAGCCCACAAAGAAATGCAAAGAAACTGCGAAGAAACAAAATTACCAAAGAGACACAAATCAAGATGCCAAAAATTAAAGAAAGATGCAAAACCACAACAAATCTGTGTGTCTTGCTCCTGTGAGAGGTGGAGAGGCCTTTTGCATAACTGTGTCCATAGGCCCCTCATCTCACAGTCCGCCCATACCTTAAACCATGCGTATGCACACATGATGAAGGCCCGGCTATCTTCAGAAATGAAGGCACATTTTAACAAAATGCACATCATATTAAAACTGTATTCATTGAAAAAGGCTTTAATAGGTAGGCCTGATGATTTAAATAACCAGGCAGAAACCACCGAGAAGGATATCTAAAAACCTGAGCAAATAAAACAAATCCATTCGCACACTTTTACTTTGACAGGGAGGAAAAAAATTCCATGTCACCCCGACTGAACCTGTGACCCTCTGGCCACGTGTTAGTTTCAGCCTGCTGTAACTAACATGTTTGGTTACTATCATCAGTGTTTCATCACGACTATACATTGTTTTACTGATATGTTGTTGTACACGGGTGGGCTAGCAGATAAAGCATTCATCGTGGTCAAACAAGCGGGCCCGTTGTAAATATTGGGATTCACACTTGCAGCGGGGCTTATTAGTGTAGTGGCCCTATGTCACAGAAACACATTTTCTCTATGTTAAAGTGATTACCGCTCTGATAAACAAGTGTGTGTGTTTATCTGTGTGTGCACAAGAGAAGGTTCTGTGCCAGTCTGTGTGTGTGCAAGTGCACACCCACGCCTCCTTTTGTGCGTGTGTGTTTATGCATATGTACACATGTGCGTGTGTACTTGTGTTTATTTGGAGTAATCAGCAGGGCGCTTCTGTGTTTGTACATTTGTATCGAGATTGATTCATGACTGCTCCTTCAGAGGAAATGGATAACAAATGGTTTTCTGGTCCAATAAACACCGTCTGCCTGTAAACTAAATGAGACTAAACTAAACCATCCTCTGTGCGCACCGTCAGCACCAGGCTGAATGGATGACCTGCCGAGAGGCTGTCCAGTGCCGAGGTAAAACTCAATGAGAGACATATTGATTGGGGGCTAATTGTGGAGCGCTGGTGTCACCGCAGGCCGACGCAGACCTTCCAGACTCCCCAGTGGTTTACGCGACCAATCAATGACTTTGTGTTTGAAGGAGCCCACGTTCAGCAGCTACATTTTTCAAAACTTCCCCCCACACGAGGCCTATTTTACAAGTATATGTTGTCAAAAGTTTGCCTTAAAGATTACAAAAGTAGAAAATGTGCGGTTAAGTTTGTGTATCTGAGAGACCTTGACGATTCCCATGCTGCCTTGTGATGCAACGCTTGATTTAATGGTCATTTAGGGTCCACAGGGGGCAAAATCTGTGCTGGGTTTGATCATTGGAGGGCTTCGACGGGTCTGACCTATGACCTTTATGCCTGCTAGGAGCGGGGTCAGTAACCAGTGGGAGAAAGTGGGATAAAAGACGTAAACCTGCAGACTGTTGTGATACCTAACACCTACATAGTATGGATATTATGGCTCATATGTATGTAACAGTACTAGACCAGTACAAATTCCATGATGAGACCCTTTAAAGAAAATTAAACATTTAACATACACTTTAAGACTTTGAAAAGACTAAAGGCTGTCACATCTAAAGACAATGTGAGTTTTTAGTCAGAGACTAAGATTTGCAAAGGCTGGGGATTTTGCAGAGATTATTTCCCAGAGATTATTTCCCATCCTGCCCCATGATATTATGTCAAATTTACTTTACGAAATATGACATGTTAACAATTCCTTACACGTCTGCAAAACCCCTAACTTAATGTTATTCTTGTCAATTCTGCATCAATATAATCTATAAAATGAACTGTATTTGTGTTTTACATTTTTTATTTTGTCCCCTCGATTTGTTACGACCTTCTGTTGGTTAGCTGCACTATTTTAGTAGGAGAAGACTGTGGGATTTATAAATTAAGTGCTGGTTGGTGGATCAGATACATGCCAAACTGAATGCAGACTGTTGTTCACGCTACAACTTCAACGGTTTCTTCCCCAGCATATCCTCCGTGTTTACGCCGCTGCTTCCTGTTTGATGCCACAGAAAGCACAGCTATTGGTTGTTGACAATGTTCACATCATTGAACTTCAGAACTTGCATAAGCCAAGACTCAAAACTTACGATAATATTTAAAGTGTTTGATTTTATGGATGGTAAATGGATGCACTCGCACTTATACAATGCCTTTCTATTCATTCATCCACTCAAAGCACTTACACAGTGTTTGTCACATTCACACACTGCTGGCTGAGGCTACAAAGTCACCTGCTTGTATAATATCGGCGTACTTCAACATTCAGACCGGAGGAGACGGGGATCAAACCTCCAATCTTCCGATCAGTGGACGACCTGCTCTCCAACCTCACAGCTACCCCATCTGCTATTGTCAGAATGTCAAAATAAGAAAAAGACTGACTTAAGACTGCTCGGGCTGAGCTTTATAACCACATTATACCAAACGGGAGCATGACAAAACTCTAGCAAAATTCTGAATGACTGTCTCATGCCAGGGAAAGCCCTTGAAAAGTTTATTACTATGCCATGGTATTGGGATTAAGGGGGCACAGTTTAAAAAGGAAACAAAGGTAGATTCAGTTTCAAGAATGAATAATATCTTTTTGGTATCCAGCAGCCCAGTTGGTCATTCATTCATTTGCTGACCCTCTCAGGCCCAGCTGAAGCCTTAGTGATGACTGTGTACACTGCAAATCCCTCTTTGCATGCCCCGGGGGGGTTTGCACAAGGCCTGGATTGGGGTGCGAGAGCAGGAAGTACTGAGGTAGTGGAAGCGAGTTTGAGGCACATTTTGCCTGTTCAGCAAGTCTGCCTCCACAGACGACACTCTGACCATAAATATGCATCTGTTTCCTTTTGAAAGTTTAGGGAACAGTTATTTTGTCAGTTTGGAGGGGTCACATGAACCGATGCTGTGAAATTCACACCTGTGACAGCATATTCATTTCTGTGAATGGACTTAAAATTGCAATTCATACCCCCATGGCTCTCTTCTTTTCCTCCCTCTGCATCCAGGAGTTTATTGATACTGCATTGTTCATACTTTCTAGTCTTTTTCTGCTGTTTTACATGGAGATGCAACAAAATATTTAAATTAGTGACTTCCCAATCAAACCGGAAGGAGTATCGGGCCAGATCAATGCTTTTATTAGTTAACTGGGATCAGTTATTTTGAGCACGTCTGCCATCAACTTAAGCTGCTACACCACTTTAAGTGGAATTGAAATTTTTGTTTCTCATTTTAAGTGAAATAGTTATACTATAATGCTGTGATAAGCTGAACCGTGACAGACTGAGTTTTATTTGTTGTGACTGTGAAAGTTAAGCTATAACACTACTTTAAAATGAAAGAGTGATTATATAACTCATTTATAACGTTCTGTACTTTTATTAAAATGCTACAGCAGGTGGAATTAAGAGCCATTTCTTAAGAAATATTTTGCTTTATTTTGTTGAAAAAAAAATGCTGCACAAAGTGGAAATGTGATGAGCCATTAAATATATTGTTAGTTTGTTTACTTTATTTTGTAAAAATAAATAAATAAAAAATAAAATTAAAAATTAAGGAAGTGATTGGATGCAGACGTGTTTCTTGTATGGCATTGCAGAGCTATTAAACTGTCAAGTATATACACTGGATTGATTTTAATAACCAACTTTCCTCAGTATGAAATGACTTGGATCAGGAAAATAAAACTCCATCATGAGATCCCTAATTTACGTCACCAAAATTCACTTTGATTAATAATAATAGTAAAAATAATAATAAGATTTCATAACTTTTAGCAACTACTTTTTAAAATTAATTTAAATTAAATGTTATATAACAGCATCGAGCTACTTAAGACTGCTCTTTGAAGTGATATCCTCCCTAATGCCTCTTAGCTGATACAAGATATGATCTAAATCCCGCTATCTCGAGGCTTTTTGCTCAGTAATTTTAAAATACTTGCCTAAATGTATACATAACACTATTGATTAGAAATCTTAATGCGCAGAGAGTAAACGATCGATCGAATACTTGGTAATCCTGAGGCAAAAGAGCCTTGAGTACATAGAAAGGTTATCGACACTCCGGGGGCGACCTTGCTCCTCGACAGTTATCTGTCGGTTTGATGGCGAGCCGGAGTGCGACGGGGCAGAGGACGGGGCCGAGCGGGGCGTTAGAATCCTCAGCAGGAGCCTCGCTGACACATGTGGGACAGAGCTCAGTGGAAATCGGGTTAATGAATCGTGGAGAGGGGGAAACGGCGGGGTTACTCGTCTTTCAATATTCCCCCGTCATTATCAGTTGGAGCAGTGCTCATCTGCGCACCACTGGGAGAGGGAGAGACGGGGAGGTCAGTAGGTGGTATATCTGTGAAGACCTGTGAAAAGGATTTCAAACAATAGATCATAGATGTGTGTAAGACAAAGCGACTGCTACTGAAGTGTCATGGCCAATTTCTAAAGGGAATAATAGATGGTTCTGTCTCTTTTTTTGTGAGTGTTCATGTATGTGATTCACTGTGAATATAACCGTTGAAATTCTGATCGCTTATTTGATTTTTTTTTTTTCATCTCAGTCCTCTAGAGCTGCAGCATTTTTGCATGCCCTTTGTGTGAGTGTATTCTCTGGTGGGTCTTGGTCCATGACCAGTCCATTACGGGCTTGTCTGCCTCGCTGTCACTTTCCTCTGATGGATCAGCGAGCTCCAGACAGAACCACCAGTCCCCAATTTTAATAACACCAGCCTGTTCCTGCACTCAACACAGATGCAAATGACTGCCTCTTATTAGATCGTCTACAACCAGCTCGACTCCCCTTCTCCCCGTAGTTGTTACTGTTCTTGAAAGATGTGTGCTGACAGGTTGACCCTGACGAAATGAAGCTTTTAATTACTAATGAAAATTTGGCGAATTAGGACAACCAACCTGCCCGAATCCAGCCTCTTCACACACATAATTCGCCGATCTAAGAGGATGAAATACATTAGCATATTTAATTGGCGGCTTATGCCCATCTCTTGTGTTTGACAGCTGTTGAGTCAGACGACGGCATTGTGCGAATATGAGTCAGTGCACACTAATCTAATCAGGGAAACCTTGGCTGGGGATTGAGTTAGCATTTTGGACATCCGTCAGCAGGCTCTCAGGATTACACACAAGGTTAATTATGGAAGAATTAGATTGTGAGGGACAATGGCTTTATCGCTTGTAAGGGTTAAGGTAATAGTATTCACAAGCCGCCGGCTGATGTGAATAAAGGCCTTAGGAAGAGCCCACAGACCATGATGTTGCGGTAACTCAGGCGTGGCATTGATTACTTTAATTGGTGGACTGAGAGCGGAGAACATCATTGGATTTGGTTTAACTACACCCCCCCCCGCCCAGTTACACAGACACACACGCAGACACTTCAGATACAATCCACCAGTGCATTGGTCATCGACAGACGTCTGAACTATCTGGGGCGTTCAACTTCCATCTGGGATTTTACTTCAGACAAACGCCTTATTATGCGGCTCCACCTCTAGGGCCTCGCCAGCACTTTTCCAGTGTCGCCCAATGTGACCTTACAGCACATTGATTCAAAAATAAAAACGGGAAAGTCAGGATTTTTCAAGTTGCACTGCAAGAAAATTACCTGTTTATTGACGCATACAAGCAAATGTTAAAGGCCCATCACACCAGCAAACGGCACAGCCAAATCAATCCACAGATCTCTGACTAATACGCAAAGGCTTGGTATCAAAGTTACTGATTTTAGAGTTGCTTAAGCCCCTTTCAAACATGCACTCCAAACCTGAAATTATCTAGTTATTACCCAGAGCAGCTGTATGTGAGAAGGCAAATGTCCTAATCAGTTGGATCGGACATTAAACAAACTTTGTCCTCCCAGCTCTCTAGTGCAAAGTCCATGTAATGTCCAATGATGTGTGATGAGAGAACATAACTGTCCAGGGAATTCACAGAAAGTTCCCGGGCATGTTGACGACGACGCTTCTATCATGCATCTTGCACATAACCAGAGGAAATCATATATCCGAGGTTGAAAAAGAAGGATCACTTACAGATGCCAACAACGACAATATCAGTAAGGGCCAAGACAAAAATCATCAGACAAAGTCAAGAGACTCTGTTGTTTGTGGACAAATTATGAACCAACAACATGATCACAGTGCAATTTGCATCATGAGCTGCCACCTGCTCCTTCGAAGTGTCGCCCCTCATCTAAACTGAACAGAGTATTTCTAGTAGGTGAAAATGCTTCCGACACAAGGTTGGTTTCTATTAACCCTAAAATTGTGCAAATTGAAACTGTAAATATAAAATATGTTTAATGTAAACACGCAAGTTTCAGAAAAAACTAATTTATTATTAAAAAAAAATTTTGCGCTTGCATTAGGTGGTATTTCAGGCAATTCAAAAAAAGCCATATTTTGCAAGACTGCAAATGCAGGACGGTGTCAGGTTGAAACGTTGCCAATAACAATGTTAATGTAAGCTAATACAAGAAGCGAGAGTGCACATATAGGATAGGTGGGAGGAAGATGAGACCAAGCTATGGCTACCATACTTACAAGCTGGGAACATGTTAAGGTCAGTCAGTCACAATCTCTGAGTTTCTTGCTATCTTCTCTGTATTTTGTCATTTACTCCCATTTCCCAAATTCAACTCCATGAAATTGATTTTTTTTGCTAGGGAATTTTTCCTGGTTTTAATGCCTGAGTGCTCGGGGCTTTATAGCTAAAACTATCCTCTACTGAAGGACATATGCTGTTCTGTCTGGCCGTGTTACAGGTAGAGGAAGCTAAAATGGTCTGGCAGTTGGAACAGCTGCAACGATAAGACCTCACCCATTCAAAATCCTATCAGACAACAGGAAGATTTACAGCATGAAACGTAATGAGCACATACTTCCTCTTTTGTTCCTCTCATTCTGTTGTTTAAAACATTGAGAGTGATTAATCTGCGTCATTGGGATATTCCTGGCACGCCATCACATTCTCTCTCTCCATCCTTCCTCTGTCTCTCTCTCTCACACACACACACACACACACAAAGTTAAATAAGACACACACACATCAATACACTGACACGTTCGAGTGAGTGAGCGCGGGGCATGCCATTGATGCTCTGCTCTGGCTTCATCCATCACTGATAATGGCTGAGGACAGCTGTGTGTTCAGCCCCCCCCCCCCTGCCTCTCTCTCCATCATACCACAAGCTTGAGGCGGGCGGATGGAGGGGAGGAGGGGTGTATTTATTCTGCTTTGCCTCCTAATCACACACACACACCCATCCTCGTAATACTGTCCTACAACCTCTACTCCCCGCCACAACAGTCCCAACACCCCCCACCCGAGAGAATACCTGCCTCGGGCCGGGCCCAGATGGCTGTGGCCCGCAGCGGCCTGCGCGTTGCCGCTTATTGGATCCAAATCTGCAGCAGGGCTGGGATAGGAATCAGTGATGCAAAACTGAGGTACACACACACAAATACACACTGACGCTCACAGACACAAGGACAAATGCCTTCATGCCCTGTTATGCATGCATTTCAATGCAAACTCTCACTTTTGCTGTGTCTCTTTCATACAACCCCCCCCCCCCCACCCCCCCCCCCAACCCCCCCCCACACACACACACACACACACACACACAGACACACACACACACACACACACACACACACACACACACACACACACACACACACCAAACAGGGAAGCACTGTTTAGACTGGAGTTAATGAAGAGATAACAGCTGATGTTATTAGTTTCCACATGAATGGAGTCTGTCAGGGCTCCATTCTCGCTGATCATCCTGATTTTTTATTCTGCGTTTAGCGTGTATGAGTGGGCTTCCATTGACACGCTGTCCTTGAACTACCTTATTTAAGTAGGTTAGTTACTGTGAGCAAATTACAATATAGTCAGGAAAGATGCAGTACACTCTAACAGCCAGCTTCCTCTTTGGAAGAACATCAGGTGCAGTTTGGGGTTTGGTGCCTTGTTCAAGGGCAAAAAAGTCACTCTGAGGAGGCCACTGTGGGCTTTCAGCAGGTGGTATTGGGTCTGTTCATCTAAATCAAAATTTGTCAACAGTGTTTAAACTGACAATTGCCCTGATAATTTAATGTGTTGTGATATTGATGGCAATTATCAGTTGATATATACAGGCAAGTTGTGTTGAAAATATATAAAATAAATTAAATTATTAAATGATAAAAAAAGTAATTTAGGGGAACTGACCCTTTAAAACTAACGCTTAAAGCATATGCCTCTAATAATTTTCTGGAAACCCTCTTCTGCCTGTTTGTGATGACAAAATATAACATCACAATTTGTCATCACCAAGCCGGTAAAAAGTCTATTTTGGGCCAAACAATGGCCTTTATTTACATGACTCATTTTCACAAATTCTTGACTTATCCAAACAGTACACTGAGGTCAGTTCCAGTAAATCTCCACAGATGGCAAGCTAATGTTATTCGATTAGCAGGTGACGGGGAAAGGGTGGAACCCGATCCCCAACAAAACACCAGTCCAGCACACTCCCTTCTATAAAAGACACCTGTCAGAAACAAGAGCCTCCTTTACCCTGGCTGTTAAAGAAAAGCACTCTCCTTGTCTCATCATCATTTAAGACTTAGGCACTTCAAAGCTGGCCAGGTACAATAGCAATGAGCAGGCCGCCTTCAAAAGAACAGCACAAGTTATGGCGTGGTGGCAGCAGAGAAGAATAGCCCTGTAAATCATAATAGAGAGGAAAATATAAAAGACGAGGCGGAGAGACGCAGTTCACCTGTTCTCTGTAACACAATCACTTAACGATCCTCAGGGCGCATTGTAAGGGAGAGCGCTCCTGTAGCTCGCGCCCTCGCTTTGTGCCCCGCTAGAGCAGAGAGATCATCTTCCCCCTCTCCACAGACCCCCTGACCTTCTCTCTGTTCCACTTACACATACACACCCATCGAAATTACCCTTACTCCTCACAGATTAAGATCAATGTCATTCATCGCGTTTAGAGTATCAGCCTTTGATTCGGACCAGAGAAAGGGAAGGGAGGGCACACAGGGCACCTGGGAGCTGTGTGAGGATAGGAGAAAAAAAAGTCCTTCATTAGATGTGGATGAAAGTGGCTTCTTTACTTTCCCCTTGAGTTTGTGCGAGCTGTATGTGAAGGGCAGTTGATCTTTGAAGTCACTGCAGGTTGACAAAAAGACACATTTGCATGTACACATATTAAATCTCATGCAAGAGTTTCATCAACACATACGTCTCCAACCTCTCTCACCACAATGAGGGTGTGTTCAGACTGAATGCACACAAGGCTGCATTGGCAGGACCTTTGTACAGGTGCAGGTGAGAAGGAGACATACGAATCAGTAATAAAAGTCCAGATTGAAGGCTAACTAGAAGCCAAGACCATGGATGGATCAAAAGAGCTGGATATGGGGAGTCTGCATTTATACACATTATTTTTTGACATTTTTTGCTTTTAATGGGAAGTCGATAATGAAGAAGCAGACAGGAAATGTGGGAATGTGGAGGGAGATGGCATGAAACAAAAAGAGGGCAAGAGACACAACCAGGAAGCTAATGACAATGCACAAGCTGGGCAACTTTAAGTGAAGTCAAGTGACGCCATTCTGGAGTCTGAACCCAAACACTGTAGAGAGGAAGTGGAATTAACCACCATGATATCAACCACTGGTTTGTGCAATGCAGTTTTGAAGCCTCAAGTTTGGATGTTTGGCCAAGGCTATCCTGGTTTCCTGATGGTGGAGCTATGGATAAATGACGGCCGGCTCTGTCTGAGAACCTGAGGACAGGATGCACTCCCACCTACATCACCAACGTGACTGCACCTTACTCCTGGCTACACTGTGTGAAGTCGCTGCTGACAAAGTTATAATTTGAGTTAAATGGACAACACCTAAGTTCCAGTCAATTTAAATGTATGCAGTGCAAAGATATACATAACAGTTGGCCAGTGTCTACCAAACTGTCCACCAGAAAACACTGTGATGGGCAGAGAGGGGAGGATGCAGAAATATGCAGAAATATGCATTAACCATGCGACTCAATGCAAAGTCATCAGCTTTATGCATTTTAGTTGCACGACTGTCAACTGCTTTTGAACTGTGTAAAAGACTTGGATATCAACAGGTTTTTGGATATGCCCAGATATTGCAGCACTCAACTTTTCAAGAAAGTGAAGTAAGGACAGAGTGATTCCAACAAGTCCGCCAAGGAAGAGAAAGTGAAAAAATCCTATTTTGATGCAAAGAAGCAAAATGACAAGCGGCTCCAGCTGTTCGACTTTTCCACTCTTTGACGTGATAAACAGCATGTCAGGGAACGTTGACTGGAGTACGCACAGCTGCATGTAAACAGGACTGTTGGTGGAATATTCATTTCATTAGACGCGTATATAGCTTAGTGAGAATATTGTCTTTCTCTAAATAAGGGCAAAAACCGGAACATTTTGTGCATGTAAACGTACTCATTGAAACGGATAAGGAGCGTCGTTTTTTGACAGTCTTGGACAGTGCTGTCCATTCTCTATGATTACTCCCAGCCCCTGTTACCTCTGCTTCTCTCCACTTTACCACAGGGATTCCTCTGTGTGTCTACTCCCTGACCTTTGACCCAGCCGATAGGTAAGATTAGCTTTTGCACAGCACTGACCCTTTTCTATAGATAGCTTTTTTTCCATTGAAGTTCCAAGCTCTCCTATCTCCGCTCTCTCTCCGTTCACCTACCACTCCCAACATCCCCACCCTTGGAGTCACCAGGGTATGTGACGGTCTAAATGCCCCCTATTGTTGGCAGAATAGACCTTTTGTCCGCACCCCATGCATGTGCTGACTAAGGGACATCCAGTGAGCCCACTTTTGAGTCCATCCAGGGGTATGAGAGGGGTGGATAGAGAGGGTCAGCTAAGCCTTGCAATGACCCCCCTCCCCTGCCTGAGTGTTTGAGGAATTTCCTGATTCAATAACTTTTTAAATAGCAGGCCCCCCTTGCCTTTACATACCTCCAATAACAGCCACTCTCATCCTCACACCTAGCAGATGGACTAAACTGACCAGGCGACATACATCTACACTAAAGTAGGTACTAAATCCTAATTTATCCACCCTGGCAAGCATGTTACGACATTAAATTTAAGGACTTTCAATTTTTTTTTTATTTTATTTTTAAGGACTAAACTAAAAGCAAGTAATTAATTTTCAAATAGAATTTTTATGCAACATACTGATATATGTGCTCAGTGTCTCTCTTTTCAATGGGTGGTAATTTATTACTCTCTCACACAAAACATGAATGGTATGAGAGCTATGTTACTCATGCTATAATTCTCCACTTCCTCGCTCTTTGAAAAGTTCCAATTCAGAGAGCGTCACTGTTTTCATAGAAACTCTCTACAACTGAGCTGTGTCCTCCTGCCTGCCCCACATCTACTAAATACCTGCACACAGTGCAAAACAGAGGAGAGGGACTCAAATCATCTTTAAAATACAACCATATCAAATAGCACGAGAACACAATGACAGCTTGAATGTAAGTTTTACTTTTAGTTTTTGACAGAAAGTTTTTACTGTCAGTTTACGTTGGCGCAGGGCTGAAGAGGAGAGGGAAACAAATAGTTGAATATCGGGCTTTTAGTTAAGTCATGTTAATTTCATACATGCCAACATATTCCCATTAGTTCTGCTGTGGTTTAAACGGAGCACAGTAAAAATAAACTACAGTGTCAGGCAGGATGTCATCAAAGCGAGGAAGAAAGGAGAGAGGGTGAGGTGACGACGCCTCAGAATTTGAAAAAAGGCATACAGCCACACGGCTGTATGTACACGGTTACATCCATGTCTGTGAGAACATAGATGCCTCACACACACTTTCCCCCAGAAGATCCATACAATAAGCAGAGTGTCAAGGTGGACATTCAAGGTTCTTAAACTATGGCCAAAAACATGTTTATGAGGTCACCGTGACCCTGACCTTTGACCTTCAACCACCACATTCTAATCAGTTCATTCTTCAGTCCAAGTGGATGGTTGTGCCAAATCTGAGGACACTCCCCGAAGTGCATCTTCAGATATTGCATTCACAAAAATTAGACAGATGCAAGATCATAGTGACCTTGATCTTTGAACACCAAATTCTAATCAGCTTATTGTTGAGTCCAAGTGAAAGTTTGTGTCAAATTTGAACACATTTCCTTAAAGTGTTCTTGCGATATCGTATTCATAAGAATGAGACTAATGACGTCAGTGACCACTACCTTTGACCTCCAAAATCTATTAAGTTCATCCTTCAGTGTAAGTGAACATTTGTGTCAAAATTTGAAAAAAAATCCCTCAACATTTTCTTGAGATATCGTGTTCACAAGAATGAGAAACACAAGGCCACAGGGACCTTAACCTTTGAGCTATGACCACCAAAACCTAGTCATCTAAATGTTGAGACCAAGTGAATATTTATATCAATTTTGAAGAAATTCCCTCGAGGCATTCTTGAGATATCACACAAGAATGTGCCGGATGGACAGATAGACAAATGGACGGACAGGCTATCACCGGCATGGAAAATGTTGGCTTGGTCTGGATAGAAGCCCAAACTGGAGGAAAGAGACACATTTTTTAAATCTTTTCCCATCAGTGAAGTCATGGCCTTAGCTCAGCAAAAATGCAGACTGGACTCTCAGACCTTTCTTAGCAAATTGCCCAAACTGTGTAAAAACTATGTGTCACTAACATTATCATTACATGAAACGATCACTCATAAACCACCAACATAACAAGCATCTTCTGTCGAAGGACACCAGAAGCACAGCATCTTGACACTTATGGCAGTGATGAAACACTTCCTCACAGAACATGTCAGTATGAAACTTATGCAGTGATGTTTTTTCGTCTTGAGCGTGCAGTAAAACTGCCGAATACCTAAGACAGCTTCCTATTTACTCATGAACCTCTAAAATTCCATAAAAGAGAGTAAAGGCTCAATATATAAAAGCATCTTAAGAGAAAGAGAGGAGGGGTCAAAGGAAAGACAAAGAGAGAGCTATGGCATCTGGAATGATCACTTTATTTCCATAATGAGGATCTGCACACACAGCAGTTTGTGGACCAATAATTAATCTCCCTAACATCCCTTTTTAATAGACTTCCATTAACATGCTTTTAAAAATGGTCCTTTTAAACGATACCTAATTCACCGCATACATGAGAGCACACATTAGTGCTGAATAGTATTTACTGGCCATCCTTTAAACAACTCCCTTTAAAATCTAATCCGCTAATGTATCCAAATCACACGGCTGTCCCGGGCCATATATCTTTAATTGTACGTTGGTCCACTTTAACAAGAGTCAGATGCCTCCTAAAGACTCCTCTACATCAAAAAGCTGCCGCCCAGCACCTAATATCCTCTGCCGTCACAATGCTGCCGTCTCACCACCCATGTTCATAAAACGCAGTCCTCTCTGCACCCCCCTTCTCCCCGTCCCCAACCCCCTCCTTTCACTTTGATTGGGCTAATTGTGTTTCCTGCTGAATGCAGTAAACTTAAGGGAAGCTAGGAAGTGCATATGCACGTAGCCTGGAGCGTGCATACAAACTCAAATTCACACTGTAGGCGGCTTTTCAAACAAGAGGCCATTAGAGACAATAGGCAGGCTCGTTCACTTTCTGAGGGTCCAATTTACATGGCAGTGGCAGGTACTAAAGCCTCTTCAGCCCTTTGGAGTATGGACTCCTCTTCTGACACCTCTCCCTTGGTCATGCGTTGGAAATAGCTCATTATCTCTCAGCAGTTTTACACACGGAGATCAATTTGACCACCAATCTCCACGTTTCCCTAAAAGTGTCCTTAAAGGGATAGTTTGGGATTTTTGAAGTGGGGCTGTATGATACACTTATTTATAGTCAATGTATCACACACAGTAGCTGGCAGTCGGTGCACTCCCGGTTTGCAGAAACAGATCAGCTCAGGGGCTAATATCAGAATGTATTTTAGCCACTTTAAGAAGGCCTACCTAACTTTCAACTTCAAATTGAAAACACATAAGGGAAATACAGCGTCCACTTAGACTGACATTGTATTTTTCAGGTGGGCATTTTTCAACGAGGTTAAAATAGGTTTTATCAATCTCTCTATACAGCAGGGTAATGCTGAGCTGTGGGGTCGCGCCCCGTCTGTTTCAGCAAACCTGGTGCACGCCAACCACCAGCTTGTAATACACTGAATAAGTGTAAGTATCTCATAAAGCCACATTTCAAAAATCCACAACCATTCTTTTAAGCAGGAAACCTATAACTGACCCTGACCTCTGACCTGCCATTGGAGGAAGACAAGACACAAAGCATGTTCTTTATGTGCTTCACATTTCAGTAACGGATGGTTGAGCGTCTACACAAGTGTTAAAGGAGTTTTGAACCAAGCAATGCAACATCTGGCCCAGACGGATCTGATAACTCAACGGTTTTCACCCGG
Organism: Plectropomus leopardus; assembly: GCF_008729295.1. Taxonomy (NCBI): domain Eukaryota; kingdom Metazoa; phylum Chordata; class Actinopteri; order Perciformes; family Serranidae; genus Plectropomus; species Plectropomus leopardus. Next base: position 15,262,275 of record NC_056478.1, on the reverse strand, counting down.
TGAGCCATCACCAAACCGCACTGTGGTCACCTTTGTTATCACAGCCCGTCACTCTTTTTCTCTTCATCCCTCTCTTTCTCTTTGTTAATCCGGGCGAGCTCCTGTTGACCCGAGGGCCTCTGCGGTGGGAGCAGGCCACACTGGACCACTTCAGAGCCCATCCCGAAACCACACCAAGCTTCCCGTGCAATCAATGGGTGTATTTCTCTTTCTCTGCTCTCTCTGTCTCTCTTTATCTGAAACCTCATCCCTCTCAGTGCTGGTGACCTGGTCCGTGTGTGTTGCGGCCTTGGCAGAGGCAGACAGTGTGTTTAGCGAAAGGGAGGGAAGTCATATGTTAGCAGTTTGAACCTACAGCCCCAATTAGAGGCAGCTGTTGCTTCGCTATCGCACCACAGCAGAGGGAAAGGGGGGTAGGGGGCTGAATTTATGGTCTGCGTCTCCGTGGCGACCCCTGTTTGATGTGCAGATAATTAGGAAGTGAATGGCTTCCTGTGGGTTGCTGCTGGAAGGGGCAGCTCCATACAATAATAAAAAACAGAGAGAAAGGGACAACAAGGCGAGGAACAGCTGAGAAGTAGGATGCGTATTAAGGTGGCAGCAGGGTCAGGTGGTGTGCCAACAGAAGCTGGAGGTCGTCTGCTCTTAATAGGCAGTGCCACTGTGCCCCCATCCTCCCTTGTATCTACAATGAACAAAGAAATTCAACCGACTTTTGGTTTTGTTCCCATTTTTCAAAGGCTTTTTTATGCACTCAGTAGATATGTTTCTGTTTAAACAGCATCATTCCTACACAGGTGTGTCTTAGGATGCTCAAAATAAAAGGCCATTCTAAAATGTGCAGTTTGATTACACAAAAACAACACCACAGATGTCCCAAGTTTTTAGGGAGCTACCATTGGCATGCTGACTGCAGGAGCTGGTGCATGTTTGCTACCATAACACCTCTCCAATGTTGTTAACCTGAATTTGGCAGTACATCCAGCTGGCCTCAAAACCACACAAGTTGGTTATGATGACGATATGCTGTCATTTCAAGAACATGACAATGAGCATGCAGATGAATTCAACAAGTTTATTGTCAAATGCACAGTAAAAACACACAGTGGTTTACACTGTACAATGAAATCTCGTTGCACTGCCAAATTAACAAAAACTACTTTGGAGAACAGTCATGCTAGTGAACATTCAGCTCACGGGCGACAGCTTCGGTGGACGTTCCTGCAGTGAGCAGTCCATTGTCATTGTGTTGTTTGATGAAATTGCACATTTTAAAGCGGCTTTTTATTGTGACCATCCCAAAGCACACCTGTGTTCTCATGATTGATTGCTTGATCAGCAGCCACACCTTTCATGTGAATGGATTATCTAGAGAAAAGGAGAAGTGCTCACTAACCTGATTTCAACAAATTTGTGACCAAATTGTATTGAGTACATAAAAATCATCTTAGATCTTTGAACCTGTGAAAAATGGGAGCAAAACCAAAAGTGTTGTGTTTAAAGTTCTGTTCAGTATATGTGTTCATGCTCCAGTGTGGGTTGCATCTCCTGACACATGGCTTTGCATGATGATACACTTTGCACTTTTCACGTGCATCTGAGTTTAGTTGAAGACTCAATCAGTCAACGCACCGCTGGAATCAGCTTTGAGCTCCTCTTCGCCTCACATACCATCCTTTGACTCAAACAAGAACACGCCTGTGCAAGTTAGCAGCTCTGAACATATTTACAAACTTGGCAAGATAAGTTAACAGCCAAAGTGGCGAAAGAAATAGAATAGATCAAAGAACAAAACGTATGTCCCTAAAGATTAACAAATAAAATCCTCACATTCATTTGTTCGTTCAAACGCCTTAAATAATCTTCTGTCAAACTTGTACCACAGAAGTTTCGGTTGAGACTACCTTTAAAGCTTTTGCAAAAAGCTTTTTCTCAACACAAATACCATCAGCTTGTTCCATAGCAACCCTTTGTTTTTTCCCACTTGCTTCATCACCACCTTGCATGTCATTTCAACTCTGACCCCTTTAGCCAGAAGTCATGACCCTCGCTCATTGTCCTCCCAATTTCCCTGAAGAGGATCAGAATCCAGAAATCCAATCTAAAAAAAAAACCTCTTGAATAAAAATAAATAGTAATTGATTCCTGGGATTCCTCACAGTCAAGTGTTAAGTCAGTCAATAAAACTTTCTAACAGACTCTGCTGGTCACTGTATGAGCAACAATGGGGCCAGATTGTGACGCTCAGCATCTTTTGTTTCTCTCCAGCTTTTCCGGTGAATGAAACACAATAGGAAGGAATGCATTGGTTTCTGCTTGAGTGCTAAACCCAATCAGGATGATAACAATGTGCTTTAAAGGACTAAGAGAGACTTTAACTATCCTCCAAAGCATCAGATTAACGTGTTACAATCTACCCCCCTGTGGCTGGCTATTCATGTGCAACACAAGGCCAACACTAAACAACAACACACACACAAACACACTGAAACACACAACCTCCTTAAGATTTGGCATCAGCATTATAAATCCATCCAGATTAGAAATCAATGAATAAATCAGGTGGGCGCAGTAAAACAAGTCTCTGCCACTATATGCGTGGGAAAGTGTTGTTATTGTTAGATTTAAAGAAGGACAAGAGGATTGTGGGATGTCTTGTACACACATTTTTCTTAATCTTTGTGATCATGGATAAAGTATTTGGCGTTGAGTAGTGTTGGGTATCAAATCTTAATACTTGCTGAGCAGAGACCAAAATGTGCCCCGGTTATCGAGTATGAAAGTGTCAAGTGTCCAAAAGTTGGCAGTGGTGTTGAGGATGCAGGATAAAGGATGTCATAAACTCACTATTGGTGATTCCAGACAATGACATTGATGTCTTGTTCCTTTTTGTCATTCTTACCCTTTTTCCACCATATTAGCTCTTGTTCTTGAACTGGTTCTGTTCAGTACTCTTGGAACTTTGGTGCTATCTAGTAAACCAGCACGTACTTCCACCAGTTTTGTGCAGAGCCATTATAATCAAGGACGCATCATGGATGGTGTTGCATAATGCACAATAGGACATTACCTGCAGACTTTTGTTTTATTATTACAGATACTTGGTTTTATCCAAAATATAACCATGGACCAACAATTAATGATAACAAGACATGTAACACTATTACGTGCAAGGTCCTTTCCAACTTGCAGAATATGATAACCACTGAAGTCGTCACAGTTTGTACTTCAGGGTGAAGGCCAAGACACACTAAGCTGACATCAGAGAACTAGCTGCGACGAAAGGCTGATCGTCAGCTCGGTGTGTCATAGCCTTAACAAAAACCTGCTATTTTTTTTAATTCCATCTGGGAACCAACATTTCAAGTTGAAATGCTTAAAATGGTTCAACATTAGGTGCGGGTATTGTCAGATACTAAAAGTTCTGACCCATATGTGGACCAGGAAGAAGAGGAGCAGAGTGGTGCTTGATCCATATAAGTTTGGTGGTACTGATGCACTAACTACTGCAAATATAATTAACTGAAGCTAGGCTTTCATGTGAATATCAATTGGTGACTGTTTAAATCAGACATCTTAGCACCCTGGCTATACATTATGATGTCATTAAGGATGCTGGAGGAGCTTGGTTACGCAACAGAACAAACACACACACATATATATGCATATCATTTATCACAGTCAAAACAAGCTCTCCAACCAAGGACCCTCACAGCTCTGCCACATTCTCTGGAATTCAGTGAAAAGGAAAAATATTCTGATAAGATGCTGTTTTCTTACGGGCAGCTGGGAGGGGGTCCTTGATATCTTGTTATGTTTAGCATTTGTTTTACTCTATGAGAACATGTGATGTGTCTGAGCCGCTATCTGTATTCCCATTACGACATGCGCTTTGGTGCCATGAGAAAAGTTTGCCTGCCTGTTGCCCAAGGATAAAAACATCCAAAGCTTTCATGAAGACGTGGTGAGACCCAGAGCTTAAATGAAGGCGTAGGGGAGCATATGCATTGTGCCAAGGGCCCTGACTATATTACCACTCCATGTAATTAAAAAAGAACATCAACAACAAACCTCATTTTTCACCCTCTCTTTTATTCCTCATTTCGTTTTCCATCTTTTTTCCCTTTTTACATTGAAAAACCAATGCTAACCCGGACGCCTGCCCTCCTGCTTTTCTGTGCTGAGGGTCGCTGACAAAAGGAATTGTGCAAACGAGCCTTTAAAATCCCTAAATGGTTGTGGTCCGCGCACAATGGGCCAAAGAATGCGGTGCTGGACAAAGGCCGGCCCTTGCCCCACCACTCCGCCCTGCAGTGATGGATCCGAACGGACGCATGAACGTGGGCTGGATTTGAGGCTGCGGAGGCGCCACCTCGCCCCCCACTGGGCCAAGCAAAAGGGACAGGCCTCGGGGATACACTGGAACCCCAGCCAAGGGCCTCAAAATAATCAGGAGCTGCTAACTAGCCTCGCCATCCATAGGCCTTGATTGATATGGGAAACACATGCTTGCTCCTCCATACAGCTCCCTCCATCACTCTTTATCATCCTCAAAGCCTGAAATTATTCCCCCTTTCAAAGCCAACGCTACAGATTAGATGTGGGCAGCCATTAAATGCTGATTTTATGTACATAACAGGTTTATATAAGCGCTAAAATCATGTTTCATGAGCGTCCACAATGCCTTGCAGGGATATAGGCTGTAACGAATGGCAGAGAAATATGAAAGGGCGATGGTGAAATCAGAGAATGAAGGTATGGACAAGTTAGAATAAGTGTTTTATTAATGGGGACTGCCCCCCTCTAGGCCAACGTAGTCAGGAAAACGTTAATTTGCATGGTTTGAGGATATGGAAAATGTGATCCGACAACCCTGATTACAGCTACAGCACAGGACGGCGCTTTGAAGAACTGTCAAACTTTGCAGGCAAATTGAAAACAGGTTATAGCAGATGCTCCGCAAAATGTCTGAATGTACATTTTGTAACCAATTACCTGGAGGAAAAAGTGCTCATATGCAATTCAGGTAATTGCCCATCTACTCCTTAATCACACAGATTGTCTATTTGCTTTTCAGGGTCAAAATTTATTCCAGCATACGTTGGGGGAAAAGGACAGAAACACCCTTAGAGTCTTCAGTTGGGCTTCCTGTCTTTCGGAGCAAAACAGCACCTTTGGGAAACCCGCACGAGCATGAGTGGACATAGTGCCAACCGCTGATTCACAACACTGCCCTGCTGTTGCTCAAACATACAATACGTGAACATTTGTGTTATGTAATCCATATCCAGGATGCAGCTGCAGAGCGCGGGCAAGAGTCAGACTGGCAGCTGATTTCCTCCATCCCTTTGTTACGCAAAACAAACAGCACTTGTTTTCAGTATGAACTTGATCAAAACTATTGGAAAACTTTGTTGAACCAGTACAGAAAAGAAGTAAAGAAGTATTTCACGGATATAAAGTAGGACCTTGAATAAAACAAGCGCTTTTAGCATACAGGCGTCATGCCAAAAGCCACCTTCCACGTCCCTCGGTCGCATGTGCATGAAATGCTGAAGGACGAGTTCAGGCTGTAAAGCTGCCGGTGACAATGTTATATCAGGAGTGCAAGTGGATACTCCCACAAACTACGAACTTTTATGCAGGAGTCCGGCGTTAGCTTCCCGCGTGAATGTGAGGTTATGATGTTTTTTTTTACTCCTTACCCTGTGCCTCTTTTGCCTAAACCTCAACATCAGTGACTGTTTTGCCTAATCCTAACCATCATGATGGTCCACTAATTTTTTTTTCTTTTTTCCTCTGACATCTGAAGGGAGGGATTGGAAGAAAAGCGTAATGTTCCTTTTTTTTTTAAACCACGTCAGTTTTTTGTTTTTTTTTTTTTGCCCGAAAAAGTTTTAGAAAATATTCTAAAAAAAATAACTTTATCACAACAATAAAGTGTGGTACCTCGCAGCTCAGGCTACATAAAGCCACCAGTTTGTTCAATTTTGGGCCCTCGAGGTTGCATCTGATTAATAGTTGCTGTCTGTTCTATACAAACACACAATCAATTGAGCACTGAAGGTCTCCATAAGCCTATGGCTAATTTCTACAAGATAAAGGGCAATAAACAACTACTTAGGGGCTGTGTAATTACAGCACGGCTGGGCTGGAGGACAGAGCAGTACTCTTTTAGCTCAGGGTGATATTTTGAAACACTTGGTGCTATTATGGCTCCACACAAAGCAGAATTGCATCTATTTGTACATACCATGTGACCGTTTTACTAGCTGAGCTTCAAGCACTTGGCTGGGCGTTTGTTTGTGTGCATCTGTGGTGGAGGGCTGTGGTTCAATATGCCATCAAAGCAAGTTGTGACATCACGTAAACAAAAGAATAAAAATGAAAGGAACCCATTGACTGCCATGTTTGCATCAGTGTCTATTGGCCACATTTATAGTATCTGACTGAATTTTTCTAATTTCTTCTCCTAGTCCAAGACCAGTGACTCTCAACCGGGGGTCTGGGGGACTCCAGGGGTTGTTATGAGTTCCAGTGGGTCCCCAGAAAAATGAGGAATACATTATTCTCGTTATTATTATTATTATTATTATTATTATTATCATAATTCACTATGAAGTGAGGCTTTGTGAGTAAAAATCATATGAGTTACTTCCTGTAATAAATTTAACTTTCTACAGTTAACTCCTGTGCTGTAGTTGGCAACTAAATCATTCAGGTAACCATAACCATCCACACAAAGGAGAAAAAAAGCTCTGGTTATTTGTATTTCTTAAAACCAATCACAATCATTTTAGGCAGTGCAAGGCCCAGGATGCCAAGATGCTGCCCTTGAAAAAAAAAGTGTCTGAAGGGAAGTTGTTTTAGTGGAGAAGTGAGCACTTGCAATAAAATGGCTCAATACCTCAAAATATAACTAAGGATATAACATTACAAGACAATTTCATGTGCAGGTTGGTAGCTCGGAAGTTGTTGTTGTTTCATGCACAGTGCCAAAACAAAGTGTAAAGATAAGTCTTTCTTTGCAAGAAATGTTTCACAGGACAGGAATTTAAAAAATGATAACACACACAAAGAGTTTTCTTGTCTGAGATAGGTGGCCAATGACAGGCCACAGTCTACATCCTGTGAGCCAGACAAGTGACTTTGGGAGCCTCAAGACCCTTTCCCACTGAAAAAAACCCCACTAACACGCTCTAACATCTGGATTTTGTATTTAGTGTGAAAAGTTAAAATTGGCATTCACTTCCGGGACAGGTGCCTCTGCAGTAGTTACGGGTATTTATCTGTTCCCACTGTGATCAACCCAGATTGGTAGTGATGGAAATACGACACCTCTGTGGAAGTGGTGATTTTAGCCCCTTTACCAGCTGGAACATTGTTCAAAATTTTGTAGGCACGAAGTTTGAGAGAGAGATTGAATAAGTAAGACAAATGAAAAAGAGGTAACTACCTTAACATTTTTACTGGCCTCCATGCTGCTCTCAACTTTTAACTAACTTGTTTTCCGGCTCGCCAGCATCATTGAATATGACACACAAGACAAAACAACAGAAAGACACAAATGTCTCATTTCTAGGAAATGGGAAAGTAGTCTATTGTCTATTTTGTTATGGATTTCCCAGTGTTTAAAAACCTGCATAAATGCGCTAATTCTGGTGGAAAAGGGGGGCAGTTTTGATCAATTTGATGTATTGTTCTTGTAACTAAAGTTTCCCCTCTATGATAATTAGACAAAACTACCCATGTCTGGGCAAAACATGTCTTCACCTTTTAATATGAATCCACACAACTAGTGAGTGACTTCCTGAATTTTTAACTGACCTAAGGACACACACACACACACACACACACACACACACACACACACACACACACACACACAGAGAGATCACAGTGTTCTTTTCACACCCCTTTTTTCACTCTATTGCACTCTTTATCTAATTCTCATACTCTCCCTCCTGTTTCTCTTTCACTTTCTTTAAAATGTTCAGACAAAAAGTTGTAAAAGTTACATTTAAACTTGATCCTCCCGTTCTGCTCTATCGGCGCTTATTGTGTGATAAGATACGGCAAGAACAAAAGAATGCCGGTCAGCTCTTTTGAAGTTATTTCAGTGTTATTGCAGGCATTTACTGTAAATGAAATTTGGATGTAGATGAAGCTGTTGGATTCTTTATCAATATTGGGTGTTAGTTGTACAGCCTTGACATAATCACATATGTTCCAAACAATCCTCTGAAAAGGGTTCACACACCTCCTGTGTATAACCAGCTATGCCCTGAGGCCCGTGTTGCTCACAATGGTGGTATTTTCAAGTCCTGACTTCATATCCTGCCCTCTTTTTTGTCTTATTTGACTGTGGGCCCCCCGACCTCTCGAAGCGTGCACCCCAATCTATGTAAATCCCCTATACATACCTCAGCTGCACTTAGAAGCACGTCCATTACGTAACTGGCACAATTGCTGCGAGGTTGAGCGCAATCAGACGTGCCGCCAAACTGAGAGGCAATCCAGTGCCGTTTAGTTTTTAATTCAGAACAATGCGCACATTCATTCATAAAACCAGAAAAATAGATGATTAAGCCATGTTCTGTTAATGTTTTACAAACTTTCTCTTTGGTTAATGTCTTCCTTACCACTTCCCTTTCACTTCTTGTAAGACACACACACACACCCACACAGAGAACCCCTCCCTGCACTTGTTTTATTGCTTTTGAGTGGGTGGTGTTAGCGATACCTCTCTGATTCATACCGCTGTTTGAAGTAGGATCATTTTTCCAGCTGTGCACATGCCATTCACTCAGGTATCCACCCACAGACACAGTAATGCTGCTTTGCTCCAACCTTCTACTTTGACTGGTAATGGCTTCAGGAATGTGGTAGAAGACTGAGCTTGAAAAGATTGCCAACAGCATCAATAAATGCAGGAAAGAGAAAGACCTACAGGCCGACAGACGGGAGATGATTTGGAAAAGACAAAAATATTGTACCTGTCAGACAAAGCAGTATGCAGAGAAAGATGGAGAAAGACAGGACCATCAGTAATTCTTTGATCACGGTTCAAGCTCAGATTTCGAGTTCCTGGTTTACTATAAATCCAGTGTGGTGAATTAATATGGGGAGACATGGTATCAGGTGCCCCACATTCACCATTCGAAGATAAGCGAGGCATAACACCCACTCAGCAATCCTACATCTCCAACCTGTTAACCAATACAAGTTTCCTATGCTCATTTTTGTGGCCGCGGTGATCTTGGTTGTGGCAGCCCTAACCCCAACAAAAAGAGCTCTTTCATAATTTTAAGAACCCCTTATTTTAATGAGTCTGCACTGCAAGAAGTACACATAACACTGTTTTTAGCTTCTACATCATAGCAGGTATTTTCCCAGCACAAGAGGAACTTTAAGAGATGTAAGTGTACAGTGATTGGTCAAATTGCATGAACCAATTCAGCACCGGGTGGCAACCACCAATCTAATGTATTAGCGACCTATGAATGTGACATACTTAACTTTAAGTTGTCAGGTTTAGCCACGTAGAGTTATCTAGGGTAGGTTTGGGAAAAAAACATGGTGACAATGTACCTTAAAATAACATTACGTTCACTTTGTTTCACACAGAACATGAACACAAGGCTCCTGAGGAAAAGTCCTGTGTTTGTTTGACTCATCCAACACACCAACCTGCCTCCTTAAAAAGTCTTTTGGTCTTTACGCTACTTCCTTTTTACTTTTAAGAATCTTCGATAGCTGGCGTACATCACGTGACATGACATGCAGGCAGAGGCCCGGAGGGAGAGAGAGACTGCACAATAAGGCGAAGAAGAGATGAATTTATAGGTCACCGCAAGTTAATAGAAAACAGTCTCTGGCTTTTATTGATATCTAGTGTTGTCAAAAAATGTTGTGCATTTACGATCCATTGTTAACACGGTTAGCTTGTTTACTATATGACGTGAATGCTGCTGTTACACTAAAGGTCCTGCGGAACCCATTCAGACTTCATATGGGAAACAAAACAAATTATTGACTATTCGCATTGAGCAGCTAAATCCAATTTGACTGGCATTATTCTGAGTCAGGCACAGCCCTAATGGTATTTAATTTTTTTAAAACAAAACCCAACCCTAACAACTGAAGGTCTTTATGAAAATGACTTGAAAGTGTGAATGCAATTTTTGACGCCTGAATGATGTTGTCAAAATTAACCGTCAAAGTGTAGTGTATGAACCAGGTTTTTTCTTCTATACGTATGTGAGTACATATTCTACAACAATTACTGCTGGAAGATCCAGTGATGGTCACCCTGATGATGTTGTGTTCGGACATGTTTGTGCAGAGACTTTTTCCTCCCGCCGAGGCTCAGTGCCACTGGAGGCCTCTGTAAAGAAGGACTATAGCTACACGCTATTAATGTTAGCCACACTCCCCAACAAAACAAGGAACAAAAAGCTACACAACACCCTACTCATTCCTTTAACCAAAGTCACGCCAGCAAGGGTGCAGCGCAATAAATTAACGTCTGATTAAAAATGGCCGTCTCGCCCGCCAAATTGTCATCAAGTGGCACCATTGATACGGGCAACAAAACCGGGCACATCACCAATCACCCGCTCAATGAGAAAAGGAAGGAGCTAAAAACAACATTCTTGAGCAGGTCGCTCTTTCATGAGCTGGATCGAGGGGGGGTAGATGCTAAGGTTCTGGGGTATGTAAAGCGGGGTACACAGGACCCCACAAAGGGGGGAGAGAAGGAAGGGCCACCCTGACAGCCTTGGCGGTGCAGTTTTTTTTTTTTTTGACGGGTGTGGGGGTACTAGAGGGATGGAAGGCAGAAGCTGGGAGGGGGTGTTCCCCCTCTTCAAAGCCTTTCCGCTGGTTCTGGGGCCCTGTGGACGGAGAATGGAAGTGGGGGGTGTGGTGAAGGGGGGAGGGTGGGTGAGGGTAAAGGAGAGAAAGGGAGAATTAGGGAGCCCTCTCTTTGTCTGCTGGCATCAGGGGGGTCGGTTAGACACTGAACGCCTCGGGAAGATTAACCAGCCAGGCCCGGTCGGAAGCTGAAGGGTAGGTGGGTGGGTGGGTCGTGGGGGGGGGTAATGGGAGCCTGCATTGTTTCTCGTCTGTGATAGGATGCTGGAGAGGAGAGATGGAATGTTAGAAATGGAGATTGATTGATCGGTACAGTGGATAGCGATGCAGGGAAGGAGGGCGAGAGGAGGGGAGGGAGGATGTCAGCGCTAAGCCGCGAGTCGCTCCCAGATTCTCATGCGCTGAGAGAAAGGGATCACCAGTCGGCAGTTTGAATTTTTTGAAATATGAAGGAAATTCGGCGCACCGGAGCTGAATGGTGGGAGTGAACGCAAGTGAAAACTGACAAAAGTAAAAAAGAAATAGAAAAAAAAAATAGAAAGGGGGGGGCTGTTAGGGTGGAGAGGAAGAAGAAGGGGAGGAAACTTCAGGGGTGGGGGGGCTTCCTCAATATGGATTAGTGCAGCTCCACAGTGGGGAGAGGGAGGATGGGGTGAGAAGGAAAGGAGGGAGGAGAGGATGAAAGTTGGGGTGGGAGAGGAGGGTGAGAATGAAGAATTGCCATTCGCTTCACTCACTTCACTACACAGGAACAAAGCATGATGGGAGGTACTTGACATAACACTCTTCCAGGCCATGTTGGTGTGTGTGTTTGTGTGAGAAAGGGTGTGTGTGTGTGTGTGTGTGTGTTCTGTCCTGTATCTCAAGGGAATGCATGGACATGTAAAATTTGGCATTTGTATATTACAAGTATTTCTGTTGTCAAAATCTTAGATTTCCTTGCCAATGCACAAAGTTTTTAGGGACTTTCTTTGGAAACATCTCACATACACTACACACTAAAAAACATTATGGTGTTCGGTTGGTTTTCTTGATCCTGGAAAGAATGATTTCACTAAGGGATACACTATATATGTGTATCCACACATTTAAGCATCAAATACTACAGTTATTAAGATATCTAAGTAAAAAGCCACAAGACGCTACAAGTGGTTTACACATATTTAAGAATAGTTTAAAGTTATGAAACTGACACAGAGAGAAATGATTAAAAAGAAAAATATATCTCTCATATTTCTTATACTTAATCTGATTTTAAGGTTCAGTGTGTAGGATTTAGGAGGATATATTGACAGAAAATGAATATAATATAATAAGTATGGGTTCTTCAGGGTATAATCACCTAAAAATAAAAATCACTGTTTTTGTTTCCTTAGTATTAACTGTTTTTATTTACACAGGGAGCGGGTCCCCATCTATGGAGTCCACCATGTTTAATTGGCATGCTTCTACAGTAGCCCAGAAAGGACAAACAAAACACTGGCTTGCATTCTTGCTATGTTGATTGTAGTTAGCAGCCCCTCTGCAAAAAGCTGCATCAGCAAAACACTGATTTTTTATTTACTTTTTTACATGAAACTGCTTTGTTCTGTGTTTTTACGGGTTTATTCACCTGATTTCTTTGGTTTGAAGAGGGGGAGACTTCTATGGATATTTTGGCTTCTGGTAAAAATCTCTTGAACAACAAACAGGGTTCCCATACGTTTTCATGGAAAAAAAAAATTCAAAACTACTCCATGACTTTTTCAAGACCCATAGTAAAATTTCTGGGACCATTCACAACGTATAACACGAACAGAACTGAGTAGTATACATTACTCTGAATATTAATTATCATATGAAAATTCAAAAGCATCCTTTTCCAATCTTTGGTAATGTTCATATTCACTTCAAATACTTAAAACTATAGGCACATTTATACCAGCACTTACAGTATATCAGTCTGGCAATCCCATGACTTTTCCATGACTGTGAGAGCCCTGAACATACAATGGGAACAATTTTAACCAGGAGTAAAAGCTTGGTGCATGGCTCCTGTAAGAAAAAGCCAGAGGATGCTACAAATGCTGTACAAATGTATAAGAATAGCTTAAAGTTATGAAATTATTACACGAGGACATATGACTCTTTAAAGGTTGAACAAAACTATGTAAGAAAAGTATTTATCACACATCTGCAGAGCAAAACTGTTTGTAAACCATGGTAAACAAACAAGATAAAATTCAAAATAGGAGATATTTTCATATTCTCTTACATTTTCCTGGTACAGCCAGGTTGTTTTTTTTCCACTGCAACCATACTAAATTACAAATAAGAAGCTTGGACCGACTCATAAGTATTGTTTTGGAAATAACCTCATCATTTCTCTCTGTTCTCACACAGCATTTCTCTGTAATTCAAAGCCATGCTAAAAGCTATGCAACAGCTGGGAGCAAAGTAGCACTTAGCAGCAGCGGCAGCGTCTCTGCCTGCGGCTAATGACCTGAGGCAGAGTTTCAGAGCCGTCATTAAGTCCTCATTAATTACAGAAATGATTAAGATTATCTCCACAGGTGATAGCCCACCAGGGAGACAGTTCCCCCAGGAGCCAGACTGACAGAATCTGCTGCAGGTAAAAGAAGCACTCAGCTCTTTTATCTTATAAATCGAGGACAAAAATATCAACACCATCTGATTCTGAGTCACCTTTACTGAAAAACACCAGAGGTATCCGTGTTTTTAGAAATGAGTCAGTGTGTGCTGTGAAAGTGGAGGTGTCTTTATTGATGGCGTGCAATCAGGTGTGTGACACCCTTTTTCTGTCTGTGTTTGGCTCCAAACAAACAAAGAGCTAGACATATCATTTTAGCACAATGCCCTGTCAGAGAACATCATTTTCTGCTATAGCTTGTCCAAAAATGATCCCACCGAGCTGCAGCTTTGCAGGACACCCCCGAGCCACTGTCAACAAAAGCAATCTAAGCTGCAGAGAACCCATTTTGCTGCCGTCTGATAGGTTAAAAGGGCCGTTTTGATCTGAAATTCTCACTTTCCATTTCTCTGCCTCTTTCTCTTTTACTCCTCCCTCATTCTTCCCTGTCCATATTTGCTCCATGATGTGTGTGAGAGTGTGTGTGAAGACGCTGAGAGCTTTGTTTGGGACCTGTCACACTGAAGGCTGAAGGTGGAGTGGGAGGGGAGGGAGAACAGAGGCAGAGGCATTGTACATGGATTATACCAGAACCAAAAGTGGACCCCTCTTTCTCTCTCACACACACACACACACACACACACACACACACACACACACACACACACACACACACACACACACACACCCCAACTCCCTGCAGGTACAGTGGCCCGCCCCCTCTCGTCCGTCTCACCCCTCCCCTCTGATCAATGGAGCTGAAACAAGGAGGCCAGGAGGGGCCTCTGGTTCCCACATCAGATCCCACTGTCGCTATTCTCCTCTTGCCCCCCCTCCTCCACAAAAAAGCCTTTACTGTACCCCAAACCTGTTGTTATCTAGAACAACATGATCACATGCAACATGATAACAGCTCCTTATCAAAAGAAGTTCACAGCAACATGAATGCATGCGCTAACATGTCTGACCAGAGGCAAATCTAACCGGTAAAGTGTCGATGGTTGCCAGCAAACATTTTTACATTAAAGAGATGCTGATGAACAGAATGCAGTAGTAGTGTAAAATAGAAATGTGTCACCTTAGTCTCATTTAAAGCTGAAACGAGTCCTTTTCGTTATTGCAAAAAATGCCACAAAACAGCAGACCATCTCCCTAAACACGTAGTACAAGTAGTAGAATATTAAGTGCTACGATACCACAGTAATTTACACAGTTAGAAAGACCGTAAACAAGCATGCCAAACATTAGGGTTGCAACGGTACACGAATGTCACGGTTTGGTTCACGTGAATTTGGGAGTTTGGTACAATGGAGGAAAAAACACAAGAAAACAAAACACATCTGTATTATATTGTACAAACACTGACTAAACACCCTCCCAAAAGGCCACAGGTCACAACAGGCTATAAAACTGAAAAGCATCTCTTACTCTATGAAACATAATATTCTCCCAGTTAAAAGGATTTTTAGGGGAATTTTTCCTTATCTGCTGTGAGGCTCCGAGGGAAGAGAGACTCAGCTCTGATTTGTTTTTTTCTCGTCTTGGTGATTGCCACATCTGGTTGATATAGTTGAGCGTGCATTTGTTCTACTTCTTTGTCTTACGTAATTAAATAAAACTCGATTTTAGTGAAATGTAATCCTGTTTGTTTTGTTGATTTTTGTATTTTAAATAAGGAATGTAATAGTGATTAGATCAATTTCCATGACAGACTCTATAACTGTGGAGCCACACCGACACAACATCTCTTCTTATACACAACTCTCTCGCTCTGATGCTGTTGTAACTGACTGGGAACCCCAGGCGGATCTTCCAGGTAACATTTGCGCTCGCCATAGTGTGCCTGATTCACACACTAGTCTGCTTTTTGTGTCAACCTCGGCACCTGTTGCTGCATACAGACAAAAGTTTACAGGCACAGTTCGTGCTCGTGACCTTTGGTCCCACATTACTGAACATGCATCAGTCTGCATACTCTGCACCAGACCGACAAGGAAAATATGTATCCAGAGAGTTAAGACATTTTTACGTCTGCACATTTGCTATACAACAACAATCCAGTAAGTTATGTATGTTTCACCAAGAAGTGAAAGAATGTTTCTGTATTTCTGAAATATCATAACTGACGATTTATGTTCCTGAACTACTCAGTGACTGTATTTTTATCTCACGTCCCTTTAAAATCAACTTGAATACCAACACACTGGATGTACAAACACAAAGCATCCTTCGAAAAGATAGATACTGTAGAGATACTGTAGAAACTCCAGTGTGGACACTCACAACACACACCAGCAACAAGTAATTAAGCAGGCATCTGAAAGGGACAATAATCCCTGCACCTTCAGCCATTAAGAGAGAGAAAGGGAAGCAGAAGAAAAGCAGGAAAAGGAGACCCTTGCACTAAAAGAGGAGGCCTTTGAACTTTTGCAACAAGCCCTTTCCCCTAAACAAAAACACAAAATCTTCCCCTTATCTCCTTTCTCTCTCTCCTGGTCTTTCTTTCTCCTCCTGCTCTCTTGTTTCTTTCCTCTGTAAAGTCAGTGCTCCGACTCTCTCAAAGGAGCCCAGAGCCCCCAGCCTGCTCCTATTGGTCCCTCCTTGCTCTCCCACACTGAGTGCCCATGGCTCCTGAAGTGATGCTCTTTGTGTGGGGTTCAGGGGTCGTGCCTATTAGCGTGAAGAAAGCCCTGCTGGGTCTTATCCCGACCCGGAGGAGGACGCAGGGCTCTTCACCCCAACGTCGGCCCGGCCAACCCCCTCCCCCGGACGGGACACTTTCATCCTTTGTCAGGAGGTCAATGAGCGGACCCCCAGAGGGGAAGGAGGGCCCCCACCAATAATGATATGCATGACAGTCATTGTATGACCCCCATGGGGGGGTCATGGTTGGTTGAGGTGGGTGGGACGAGGGAGGGGAGGACTGGCTGCGTAACTAAGGATGGTTATCTTATCCAGAAGTAACTGAGTTACAGAATGACGGTGATGAGGGGGAGAGAGATCCGCTGGATCGTGACAGTTCTCATCCAAGACTGACGAGAAAAATGTGGGACAATATGAAGCTGTAACAGCAACATTTTCACATCCGTTTGCGCGTTCATCACTGAGGTCAAATATCAGATTAAAACATTATTGTTCTCTATGTTTATCGATAAATAGGCATTCCTCGACCCCCCCCTCCAAACACACTCACACTCATCTTAACCCCTAACCTCAACCCCAGCCTTCGCTTCAGAGATGGATTTGATTTGGTTTCGCTTCACTCCCTGCAAAAAATGTCAGCTATTTGCCTTGATATGCAAATGAGACATTACATAACAATCTCATCAGCGGCAGAAAACGCCCACAGAATTAATATGTAGTTGAAGGTGAATTCTGACCAACAAAAAAGCCAAATCTAGATCCAACATTTCGTTAAATGACAATTAAAATTTAATCGAATCGAATTTAATGGCAGAAAACACAAATAACTAAATAAGAAAATTTGTTTTCTCAATCAGCTTTATTTTAAGGATGCATGGGCAAACTTTTGTTTCTGCCAAAGTTCAAACAACTGTGGTTATTGTTGTCAAGAAATATCTATTTGCCGATGCGCATAGATTCTTAATATTTGAAAACGTTGAAATACATTGACATTGAATAAGTATTTATACACCATCTGCACCTTCTCGCTCTCTCTTACTGTTATTGTTCACTACTGTCATTCTGATGTTCTCTGCTACTTGGCCCATGAGAGAAATATCTACTTTACCCAGCAACAGTAATGGGTTAACGTAATATTTCATCTTGTAGAATGGTTGAGCTAAACGTGCCCGTAGAGAAATTAATTAGTTGAGCCTACTTACATTTTTTTTAGTTCGTGTTTTAGTGAAATATTTTGGGCAATAGACTCTTTAATTTACTCTTTCCTCTTTAATAAACTTTTTTTGTTGTATCGTATGTATTTTTACACCATACTAACTAAGAACAGAATAGTCATTTTGCCATGTTATATTTATCTTTTTTTTATTTAAAAAAAGAACTTATCAGCCCTTAATGTCATTCATTCTTATTGGTATAAAAAATCTATGTTATAAATGTTTTTTTAAGGGGTTCTATTGAAATGAGAAAATCCAGTATTGTGACAACTCAGTAGTTTTTCTCCCTAGCTGAAGTAGACTGTGATCTGTTTGAAAAACATGATGTCATAAACAGTATTTGCACCAATCAGGACAATATCAGCAATATGAGATTTGGAATCAGAATATAACAAAAGTTATTTGGTCAAGCAGTCCTTTATTCCTTCGATTTTAACACTGATTGTTGCTTACTTCAATACACAAAATAACATATATATATATATACATATATATTATATAATATATATAGTAATATACAGTATATATATGTTATGGAGAGAGACTGGAGATTAAGTTTTCAGGGGCTTTAATTAAAGGAGGTGGAAAGTTATTTTCTCATGAGAGATTTGTGTACTGGTCTTTTATCTCCTCTCACTGGTTTCAAGTGGGCAGGGCTCTATTCAAAAAAGATGATGTCACATATTTCTGTGCACCAATCAGAATTCAGCAACATCAGAATTGGAATGTCATGACAGTTGGGATGTTGTTGCCATGGAGACCACTGTCAATCAAGTCTGAACTCCCACACAGTTCTGATGAAGCACAATTTTTGAGTGTTTATCTCTTAATAACTATTAATTGAAGATGTTTTTGCAACTTTAATGCTGCCTTTGAAGAACATTTAGTGTTTTAAGGTTATTTGATGCATTTTTTTATTCTAATGTCAAAATGTTATCACAAAGAAAATACATTTTAACAAAGAGTGAAGGGGACCCAACATACAGCGAGTGAGTGGGAGGGGTTACAACAGTGCAATACAGTGGGGATTAAGATATACCACTGACATCAATATGCCTGTGTGAAATACAGTATAGTCGCAGCTGCACTGAGGAAAACTCAGTGGTCAAGTTTACCATGAAGAGAAAGATATAATGAATAGAATAAGATGCAGGAAATCAATTCTGAGCACCGAAGCATCTACAATCCCAAGGCTGAAATATCTGCGAGCGCTGAAGTGCAGTGTATTTATTGATTCAGGAATATGTCATCACATCATCTTCAGAAGCTATTTAGCAGCTATCCAGAGACCCAGACGGTCCTAATCTATTATTAATGACCTGAGCAGTCCTTTATGGTCGGTTCATTAACCATGAAAACATGGAGAAGGTGCATTCCACAGGGCACTTTATCTCTCTGCAATGAGTCAGTCAGTATTCAGAAAATAAAAAAAACACCCTGATGAACAAAGAGAGGTATTCTTGAGAACAAATGCTGAGGGTTTAATTAAAAATCCACAATTCCTTTTTAAATGGTCATGATTGTGTCATGACAACACAATGGTGTCAGTCAAGCCTGGAAGTAGCAATGACGGGGGAATCTGATGTAAATTAACAAAAGCACATACGAATGTAATTTGACAAAAATGTGTGACATAATTAGCTGCGTCTAGGCATAATTCAATAAATAACTAATTTAAATGTAATTAGAGAATTTATAATTAAATTCTAAAATAAAATTTAAATACAATTCATATACAGCTTCCCCCTATGGGTTTCTGTGAGTTCAGATATCTCTCTGTTACAAATGCATTTGTACCAGAAATAAGATTAACTGTAGACAATACACAGAGCATAAAAGGAAGAATTTGTACAAAATAAATTTGAGGTTTTGTTTGAGAAATTTCAAGACAGTCACTATAACGATACTACACATCAGCTAGATTTCACAGCAGTTTTTCGTCATAGTTCGTCTGTGAAGTGCAGTTAGTCTATGCTGACTCTGATGAGCCTCCTCACACTCAGACTGCATCACCCAGCTCATTTTCAACACAATTGCTTCAGTCTGGTCAGATATATAACAGACTAAGCAACAAAGTAACACAATCACTTAGATGGGGCCAGACTCGAACCTGCACCATTGCAGTAAGGACGGTAAGGACCTGCATTCAAGATGCATTCTTTCACCTTTAACTGACTTGATATTTCACCAAAAATTCCTACCTGACCAAACAGACTCAAGGGCAAACTGGCCTAAATAAAAACATTTAAGATTCAGATTCAAGTTTTAAAAATGTACCACCAAACACAATGATGAGTTATGCTGCAGAACTTTTAGTTTGCAGCCGTCTCCCATTGCCAACCATAGAAATAATGTTACAAAAAGTAAAGGAATAAAAGTCAAATAGTAAAACAACAAAAAGTACCAAGTGTCATTTTGTGTGTAAAAAATAAAATGTGTACATGCAACATATACGTATATGTTTGAGTATATTCCCATGTTGTAATATAAAACTCTGCATGTTCAATCTGAATTTACATGCACATCCTATCAAAAGCACACACACATCGACACAATGTGCTGCGCTCCTCTCATACACACTCTGTCCCACAGTGAAACCGTTATCTTTTTCCCGCCGAACACACTCTTGGCTGTGTGACTGTGTTAATTAGGTGAGCGGCGCACACAGGCAGCGAGAGACCGACAGACCGGAGCAGAAAGAAAAATAAATGCGGTCGACCCCGGCAGCCACTCGACTACACCTTCTGCCAGCCAAATGATTTTCTTAAAGATTTTGGACGGGCGTCACAGCGACCACACCGTCCCCCTCTGTCTGTCCTTCTTGCTGCGTGTCACCAGCTCACGACGGATCCAACACCACGATCTGTGTGTGTGTGTGTGTGTGTGTGTGGATGAAGAGTATTAGCCAGTTCCCTGCTGTTAGAGCTGTGAGTGTGAGCTGCCAGAGGAGAGGGGGTAATTATGAAACCTGTTGTGTTGAAGGGAAGCCAGGCCACCAAGGTGGGATTAGGACCGTCAGTCTCCCCTCCTCTCTCCTCTCTCTTCATTAAACCTCTGGACTATAACTGATTCAATCACATTTGCTATTAATTATTTCAAAACTGCTAAAATAGATGAAAATGTTACTATGAGGGCTGAAACCATTTACAGAATTAAAAATGATATTAGTCATTTATCAAGCAAAAATGTCAGATATTAGTTAGGTTCGCTTCGAAAACATATGGGTTTTGGTGATTTTCTACGTGTTTTTTTTCTCATTTTAAATTGAAAATGTTTTGGGTTGTAGATGTTTGGTTGGAGAAAACAATGCGGGATGGGACTCACAGCGATACGATCAAGTCTAAAATCCTCAGAAATAAGTGACCCTCAAAGGAATACTTAACCACCAAAATAACCATTTTTATATCAATTACTCACCCCATGTTATGTCGAATTCATGAAGATTTCCTGTAAGCCTCCACAGTGAACGAAGAATCCTAAAAACAGAAAAATGTTGATGAATTAGAGTCACAGGGGTCTGCGTTTAACAACAGCAAAACTATATCAAGTGTCTGTCATACAACTCGCACAGTATAATCCAAGTCTCATCTATCAGTTGTATGCTCAGTACGTCCTAAACGTGCATTTTTACTAAAATGTTACAATTTAATGGAATACTTCACCCACAAAACGATCATTTGTATTACAATTACTCACCCCGTGTTAGGATGAATTCATGAAGAAAACGTTGTTTTTCTCTCTTGCCTTCACCGTGAACGAAGAATCTGAAAAGGCAAAGACTCTCGATGGATTGAAGTACATGGGGACCGTGTTTAACCACAGGAAAACTATATCAAGACATCTACTTACAAACTTTCAAACAACTCATGCAGTATAGTTCAAGTTTCATTTGTTCAGTACCTCTCATCACATGCATATTTGCTGAAACCTCAGTATTTAAAACACTTCTGCACCTGAATTTCCCTGAATGCACCAGGTGTGCTTCACTTTAGTCCATGAGACTGTTTATGCTTAAGTGTTTTATATAGTAAGGTTTTAGTAAAAATGCATGAGTTTGAGCAGACTGGGTCTGCGCTGACAGGCCCAGCGACCCAAAGTATCAGGAAGACCCCTGGCCTTCACTTGTAGTGTGTAAAATTAACACGCACCAACCAGACAGACAACAACAAATGACCAGGGAAAGACAGAGATCCAGGTCATCCCTCAAAGAGGGGTCTGACTCAGATTACTCGTCAGTGTGCTGTGCCGTGTACTTCTGGGGACATTTTTGTCCCCTAGTTTTGCTGCGAAGTGAGCACTCTTGACTTTCACGCTTCTCTTTGGTACAGAGAGCTGCAGACACGCAGGTAACCACACAGAGGAGGAGTGAGGAGAGACCCTCAGCTCAGAAGTGGTGAATTTACAGCTCACAGCAACTTAATACAACAAAGTCTCTGGCTTTTTCTTCGAGATCTATTGTTGCCAAAATAAAGAACATCCTGCTGAGCCCGTTCAAACTTCAAAACATGATATGTAAAAAAAATTAATCTCTAAATATCTGTATTGAACAGCCAAATGTGATCCGACTGACATAACTCTGAAAAAAATCCTAAAAATGACACATTACCCCAAAGAGATGCAAAAACCACCACAACAAACCATTTACTCCTTTGAAAAATGTTGCTGTTTTTGGATTCTCTTTCATTGTGGAGGCATGTAAGAAAAACAAAGTATTCCTCATGAATTCCATGTAACTGAGGGTGAGTAATTTACATAGAAATGGTCATTATGTGGGTGAAGTATTCATTGAAATTTAGATTTTTTCTCACAGAATAGCTTACTTAATGAAATTAATTATTACATGCAGCTATAGTTACTTTACAACATTTATTCTCTGTAGACTTCATTGGGACAGAGCAGCACACACATGTCCTTCAAAGTAAAACAACCCCACAGTACAATTTTGCAGAATATTCCACACACAAGCCAAATGATCTCAATAGTGGCCAACTCCCCTCTTCTATTTGTCTTTCCTCCCTCGTCTTCTGTCTTTACAGACGTCTAAACGTTCCCCAGAGGCATGTAGGGACCCTAACACCGACCTTTAGTCCCCATGTTAAAAGCTTGTCTGTCCACATGCACGTAGCATATGCGCACACGCATGCAAGCGTGCACACACACAAACACCATTGTGCTGTGAAAAGCGAGCCCTTTGACAGCTCCATTATAAATCCCACACTGGCCAATTATCTGTTTTAGGGTGATTGTCTGGCCTCCTCCACTGCCAGATCGCCTTTGATCCCCCTCATCCCTCCTCGTGTCACTTTAGATCTACGCGCAGGTATAACATTTCCACCTGGGAGCCTGAACGCCTCTTTTAAAGTTCCACTTGAATCATTTTTGCTGCCTTTAAAGACAAGACAAAAAAAAAAAAAAAGAAAGCGCTTCCTCTTTCTCTTTAGCTCCTGATGAATCACGGATCATTTCGCCTCTCGTCATCTCCTCTCTCTCTCTTTATCTCCCCGACCCCCTGACTATGACACTGGAAATTCCTGGTATCTGAATACCGCTGATTGCGAGTGGCAGGTGGCAATTAAATAGGAATGAGGGAGAGAGGAATAAAAGTAGGAGAAAAAGGGCAGAAAGTAAAAGGAAAAGACTAAAACAGAGAGGGAAAAGACCAGAGAAGAAAAGGAAGATAATAGAGTGAGAGAGAGCATGACAGAGGTCTCTGCTGGTGGTTTGTTTGATCAGGGAAGCGCAGTAGTTATCTGGGTGAGCCCCGTCTCTCTGTACAGTTCAGTCATCAGTCCTGATTCCTCCAAATGGATACCAGAACACCTCAGTAGCTCATAGTACAGTAACCGCCTTATATCCCTCGACAGAGCCCTAATACAAACCAGATGCACATAATCACTCACACACTGCACCTCACTGCACATACAATCAATCTGTCGGCTCGGCAGTAATTTCTCAAACTATTGTGATTAGCCCATCATAAAAGCAACTGAATAGGACCAATTGCCAGACATTACTGAGCAACTTATGGAGTAATCTGAGTGTGTGTCTGTCTTAAAGCATCAAAGGAAATGCGGCAAAGGCAGTGTGGGAGACTTTTATTCCCTCTATGCATCATGTATCTGTGTGTGTATCCATGAAAGTATGTGTTGATCATCAAAGGACAGCGGTGAAGACACCAGAGCGGCAGGAATCGGAGCATCCCGCCGCGGCATAGCGACACACAACCAGACAAAACAACGCACACACACACAAAAAGTCCTCAAAGACAGAGAGAGAATATCATGCCTCTTCCTTCTGCCCGTAACCCGGGCAACCCTGGCACAGAGCGGTACCCTGTCTCCATCCCGCGCCTGCCTCACCCCCCGCCCCCCGCCCGCAGGATCCTTTAGACTCCGTCCAGCGGCACGTCAAGTTCATCCCCCCACACGCTGCTTCCCAGCAGGTTCTTGACTCGGACTGGCGCGCCCCGGAGGCTAACGGGGATGTCTGCGCCACAGATCCACCCCGAAGTGGGGTACGCCTGTGTGGGGTACATCTCAATCAGCAGGGGCACGGTCCAGAGAGGCCCCCTTTTTTCCATTTCTGCACCACCTCACCACCACCTCTCACTGGCATGGAAGCCTATACCCTCCCTCTGACTGGTGTGTATGAAGCAGGGGGTGCCTCCCCTCCACCCCCGAAATGTCTTTTCTTTTTCGGTTGCTCCCACTGTCCTCTAGTGAATGCAGTGAATCACACTCTGCTCTCCGAGTTTCTCTCTGAAAATGAGGAGAGAGGAAACAATGCCAGGCTGTATAAACACTTTGATATCTAGACAGAGGGAGAGGAGGACAGACGGTGCAGGGCTTAACAGGGACACTGATGGCTTTATACAAGTGACTGGAAGAAAGTGTTCCTTCTCTCACACGTTTCTCTCCATGTCTCTCACCCCTCCTGGCTGCCTCTCCCCTGCTGTCGAGGACAGACGCAAGAGAAGTTAAACCAGAGAGAAACTCACTCGCTGTACAGGAGGATGGAGATTTGGGAGACAGGGAGGATGAGACGAGACAAGGCGGGACATTAACGCAGCGGGGGGCGAGGAAGAGAGTAAAGAGGTCGATGCGCAGTCGTGGCCTGCCTCTGCCCATCTCCTCTCATTACTATTTCATTCCTCCCTCTGTCTGCACCTCTCACCCTCACTTTCCTTTCCGTTTTCTTCGCTGTGCTCAGTTTTTGTCACATCTGCTCAGGAGCAAGTCAAGCATGGGCCGAGACACAAAAGAAACTACACTGAAGAGCAGGGCTGGGTATCAAACTTTTATACCTCTTTGTAACAAACCAAAATGTGTCTGTCAGGAAATCTGTAGCAAAAGCTGACTGTAGTCCTTGAAGTGATGTTGGCTGATGCCAAGAAACTATCTACTAAACACTGCATCACCAGGCTGAGGCGAACCGGCATCGCCACGCTTCTTTTTGTCAAACTTGTCCGAATTAGCAACCAAGGAAGGAGCGACACTCTGGGTTGGTATCGTCGTTGGTATTTGACAACCTGGGATCTGACTCAGCAACAAGCAGCAGCCTCCAGGGCAAAAAAAACGAAGCCAAAGCAGAAGTTCGAGAAATTGCAGTTCTTCAAACAGCCACTTAAGGCTGGCTCCAAAACAGAGTCCGTCCCCATAGGTCCGCATGTTAAAATACCAAAGTTAACAGAAGAAATAAACACGTTTACAGCCTGGTACAAAACCAGCTTTGGTCTCTATAGCTATTTCAACATTCATGACAACTGTACGGGGGTGAACTTTGATATCACCTACTTTTAAATTTTATTAGGACTTAAAGTTACACATAATTAAGGCTGGGACAGTTAGAGTGACAAGTTGTCTGTGAGACATCATCATAGTCTGAGTCAGAGCCAAATATGGTCACTTCTGGCTCCAAAAAACTCATAGCACCAGCCAAAACTCGAAGCTTTAAAACTGGATTCCACAAACCAATGGGTGACATTACAGTAGCGATATCCATCATTTTACAACATATGCTCAACAATCAACTACCTCGCTCCAGAATTATATACTTAACCTCTAAGCATATAATTAATATAGTATCAAAAACCGAGCTGCAAAGAGTTGTCGATTATAATAACGATTACGATAATCAATTAATTGTTTCAGCAAGTTTTAAAACAAAAATTCCTCAAATTCTCAACTTCTCTCCCACATGAGCATTTGCTGCTTTGCTACGTTTTCTGAAAATCTTGGTTTTGGACTCTAAGTCGAACAAAACAAATCTGAAAAAATTACTTTGGACTCTTGGAATTTTTTTTACTATTTTTTGACATTTTATAACAAAACATAATGAAAATTCAAGTATATAATCAGCAAATGAAGTGCTTGTGAAAATAATTATTAGTTGCAGCCCATAATGAAGAGCAAAACATGTTTTATCGCACCAGGAGTTGATGCACTGTGTGTGCCCATTGTGGTATGTTGCTAGACAGAAAAACAGACGAGCTGGGTGATTTTAGGGCATGATTTGGGGGTTCAAGAGTTTAGTCTTCTGCATGAGTAGACAGTCAGCATCCTCCTGAGTCTCTCTTTTCTACTCTACTTTCATCCCATCTTCCTTCCACCATCTCAACAACAACCCCCCCCCCCACCCCACACAAGCACACATACACGCCTGCACCCCTCCATCCATCCTCTGCTTCCCCAGGGGTGTTTCAGCCTGACCCACTTTCTCCTCCTCAGCCCAAACAACTCAAGAGCAAAAAGGCTGATGTCTGATTTCCAGTCTAGAAGCTCAGAAGGTGTGTCAGCAATAAAATGCTGCCAAGCCCGTGTCAGTGCTTTAAAAGATAATATTTTATGCATTCAAAATATGCAAAACTGCCAGGAGAGATGAATAAAAAAGTTTTTGAAAAAAATATGCAGAAGTTAAAAAATAAAATATGACATTCTAAACTGGCATTTTTATACACTTTTGGTTCATGCACAGACAATGGCATCTTTCAGTGGACAGCTCTGTGATTAATTATATTTTCCTATCCTCCGCTACTTTCTACAAACCGCCTCTTGTAAGCCCGCTTCTGTCCTCTGGTCACCCTTGGTTGAGGAGTGTCATTACCGGCGTTGTCACAGCTGAACCGCTCAGCAGCACCACAGACTGAGCGCCGCCTGGTCGAAGCAGACATGTCAGCAGATTTCCAGGGCCTAAGTGCCACTGTGTGTGTGTGTGTTTGTGTTTGCCCTCGTCAGCCTCTGTGCTTTCTCTCTCTGCGATGCATGGAAAATGAAAAGCGCTGTGTCGGGACATTCTGTGGTCCGGAGGCTCCCCGTGTCGTTCAGTGAGTGACCAGTTTTACATGCATCACTAGCGCCTTTACTTTAACACTGTGCCGCGCTGCTCAGCTCAGAGGTCATTAAGAAGCATAAATATGCATTTTTTATTTATCTGCATCTCCCTCCATCTCATATATGTGACCTTTTATTCATCCTCACTGTGATGCTGGAACAATCCCTGTGCCCTTGAACACAGTCTGAATGTATAAAATATTGATGACGTAGCAGCAGGAACAATAACAACGGTAGCGGTCAAAGAAGCTGCAATAATAGCTGTAGTAGAGGAAATTGTGGCAGCAGTAGTTTGAGTACTACAGCAGCAGCAGTGGTGATAGAGGTAGCGGTTCCTTGGAAACCTATCTTGGTCTTCAAATGTCACCATCCAGGTGAAAAAAGCACAGAAAAGGCTCTACTTTCTATGGAAACCTAGGAAGGCTAAATTCCAGAGCAAGATCCTGGTTAACTTCTACAAAGCAATAGAAAGCACACTGACCAAAAACATCACGAACTTGCATGGTTCGTGCACGGCCCAGGACAGGAAGGCTCTACAGCCAGTGATTAAAACTACCCAGAACATCACTGGTACCTGTCGGCAGAGCATCAGTGACCTCGGTGACGTGAGGTGTCTGCACAGAGCCCAAAGCATACTGAAAGACAGCAGCCACAGTCTGTTCACCCTGCTGCCATCTGGGAAAAGATAAGAATTTAGGGTCAACTTTACTTTCATTTCTTCTTAAATCAAGTTTAAGAAAAATGACAAATAAATCTACCTTGTACCTTGCTACTCGCAGCTGAGTAGGAGTGTGTACAAACAATATTACACAATACTGAAATGAGCCAAAGAACGGCATAATGTGCAAGTCCATGACTTTCTATATCAGGACACATGGGTCCAGTCCTATTTCTTATTTTTAATTTTCCCCTATGAAGTTTGACAGCCCCTCAAGACCCTAACACATCATCTGTACTGACGACATTTATATACAGATGAAACTATGGCAATAATGATCACACAATGACATGCCATTTGTCTGATGGAGTTAGAAAAGCAGCCAGTGACGGCAGTCGGCAGTCAGCATCTGGCATCCGAACAGTTTATTTGGCCCTACTCCGGGACATCAATCATTTATCTCGGCAATGTTGGGCAACAGGAAAACCTGACATATTTCTACCGACATGCCGAGTTCGGGCTGATGCTTGGCCAAGTCATTTTGGCGACATGAACGCTTGTTTCTGTTGCTTGTGCAGCCTTCTTGCTGATGATTTCTCGTAAAATGGTTCGGAGCATACCTCAAAAACCTCCGTTGGGGAGACCTTGAAGCCCTAACACCACCCAACCATAGCAATGGGTGTAGCTACTGTGACATTTGGCATTTTGGATTTTTGGAGCCACAGGTGACCATATTTGGATGAGAGGGTGGAGCTGTGGAGGATTAAGGGGAAGATCTTACTCAGACCTTTGGTGGCACCTTGCAGACAGCCTGTCACTCAAGCAGTTCCTCCTTTGAATATGCATAACTTTGGGCCTTAATAAAATGTGAGCGAGTGAAATATGAGGAATTTATCCCCCATATTGAACATAAATACTGAAATTAGCTACAGAGACATAAATGTTTTTTTTGTAGGCTACCAGCCTGTAATCGTGTTTGTTTCTGTTGTTAAATTGGCCATTTTAATTTGGGTGTCTGTGGGGATTGACTGGAATCTAGAGACAGCCTCAAGTGGCCATTCATAGAACAGCAGTTTTTGGCACTTCTGCAGTTTTCAGTTTCGGAGATTGCCGCTTGGCGTAAAGGCAAAAAACATAAAGTTAAGGGCTAAGTGGTGGAGGCAGGTGGTGTATTGGGATTGAGCCTTAAAAGTGCATATGGCTCTAATAACATGGTCACTTACCCTCCATGTGCAGACAAAGTAAGTCTGTTTCACCAGTGAGCATCAAGCAGTACTGTTGCTATGGTTACCCGCCTTGCAAAATAGCTTACAAATTACAAGTAGATTTCATTTGGGTTTTAGTTTGTTTAGAAAAATCCTAGAAAACACATTTTTACAGCACATTTCTGATTGTTTTCGTTATCAAATCATCTTCTCTGACAGACTTACGATGCAGATAAGATACAATAAAATGAAAAAAAAAAAACTCATTTGTCACTAGGCTCATGCAACTGTTGTTATATAATCTGCCAATCACAATCTAATGAAACCAATTTCACACAGTGACTAAATTCCCCAGTCCCTATCTTGCCACACAGCCTGTTAACAGCCCCTTGGGCAATGTGTGTGCGTGTGTTGTGTGTGTGTGTGCATACAGCCCGTGTGTGTTACTCCGCAGTCTGTTCAGTTGTAGTACTGGGCCTCGCCGGAGGAACGAGGCTTGGCGTTCGCAGCAGTGCTTCACAGCCAAACACAGAGAATGTTCTGCCAGCTCCGTCTAATATCTTTTCAAACACTTTGCATTCCTTCTTAACTTGCACAACAACTTCTGCTCAAACCACTCTTTCTCCTCTCTCCGCCTCTTAGCCGTGCTGCTCTGCAAGTTACTCACAAACACGCTATTGTTCCTTTAAGTTTTTTACTTATTGCATAAAATTTTTTACAATGCACCTTTTTGCTGCCTGTGCATCCTCAGGGCAAAGCAGCCACATGAGTTACAGTTCCAGTGTGTGAGTCTCAGTATGATTTCTACATACGGTGGTTTCTTGCAAATAGTCGTTTGCATTTGTCTCAACAGAAAATGCAGAATGTTTTAAATGCATGCAAAAAAGATATATTCTTGCACACAAACACACTCCTACTGCGGCCCTGAAACCAGTTGTTAGTTAGACAAAAGTCAATTCAAAGTATTTGTTTAACGTAAATATCAGTTTATAGTTTGAGATCTACCTGGAGTGTTGTTAAATATTCTTTTTTTTTTCTTAAGGAGGAGGATGTAAAATTCTACCGTTTGAGGCAACACGTGAGAAAAGGACAGGAAGTTCAACCCAGGCTTCCCCAGGGGCTTCAAACCGTTAATCAATCAACTCTTCCCACCTTAAAAAAACAGCTCTGGGCTCTGATCTGCCCCCATCATCATTCTGTCACCCGCCCCATCCAAGCACACACCCTCAGCCCCCCACGCCCCCACACGCACCTAGGACTACATACAACCGCACATTTAGCCGTTTCACTGCTTTCCCACAACTTCACTCTCTACTTTTCCACTCTCTCTCTGTCTGTCTTTTCTCCTTCTTGTGTCTGTTGAACCCCGATCCCGGAGACCCGCGATCCTTATCAGGACTCAGACTTCCGTTCAGTCGAGTGTGACGACTGGAAGTTGGGAGCTCCAGGTGTGACGAGGTCCTGGAGAGAGTTGTGTGTGTGTGCTCGTCCCTCATCGCCCGCAGGACAGAGTTTATACATGAAACTAATCGGATTAGAGGGGATTATGACACCAGCATATCATGGCTTTCTTGGCTGTTTTTTTGGGGGGGGGGGGACTCACACATTTTCACTTATGAAGTGATTCTCGTTCATACAGGAACAACTTTACAGCACTCGACAGCATGCTTCCACCCACTCGGGTGCATGTGCAGCCACTTGTCTCAAACCACTTTGAGAAAACTGAGCTGTAAAGACTGAAATGTGACAACAGGTATGTAAAATGGAATATGAATAATTGCTCAACTTCTCCACGCCTTCTTCTTAGCTCATTGTGCTTGCAGGGCATCTGTCATGTCAGTGTCACCTCACTCAGACTTTTGAGACAAAGGTGTTGGGAAACTATAATCACTGGGTCAGGAGGAAGAAACAAGGTCCTTTTGCAGAAAGTGAGGCCAACACTGGCGGCCGACCGAGTGATTTACACCTGGCTGCAGGTTAATGGGGTCTCCGTCACTGATCCCTCTCATTTTGACTCGACAGACATTGTCCTCCTCTTGAGTCAGCTTCTGTAGTCTCCACTTTTTTTCTTCTAAGCCTCTTTCCATCTGTCATCTCTCTCTCGAAAGAAAAAAAAAAACTCTGTACCCCCCGTCCTCCCTATTAAACAAGTCTCTCTCCCTCTTTTGCTCTCTCTGTCTCGTCTTCACTTTTTTCTCACACACACCCACATACCATCCCCGGCGTTGGCAAGCACCGGCCCATCCAGCCTGTTGCATTCTCTCCTCTCAGCGGCGTCGGGCGATCAATCACATGATTTGATGGTTCTTATTACAGGCCTGCCTTTCCGGGTCAGGAGGCAGGAATCTTTATAGCGGCAGATAGGGGCAGCTACATCCTTTAGAAGAGGAAGACAGCCTTGCACAGGTGTGATTTATTAGCATTTTTCTTCCTCTGGAGAGAAAAGTCAAATACATTTTTTTTACCTCTAGCTTGGGGTTAAAGGAATAGTCTGGATTTTTGGAAGTGGGGTTGTATGGGGTACTTGTATATATTCAATGTGTTACATACAGTAGATGTCAGTCTGCATGCATCCAGTTTGGTGAAGCAGGTTGAAGTCTGACACAGAAGCTAAGCAACGTTGCTGTGGAGGGGTCAGCAACAGAAAGTATTTTAGGCACCCAAAAAAAACTAATATTAGATTAAATCTAGGCTATAATGAGAGTATTTTCACCACTTTACCTTTCTGTCAGACAAGCCCTTTGGACAGGGAAGCCATCAACACCTTCAGTCCCCCATCTATGCTCTCATCAAAGCCACCAGACTTCACTGACTAAAATAGGTATTTTATCTTGCTGACCACAGGAGCTGCTGGTCTACCGTTGTCGCCATCAGTTAGTGTGTGTTATTGTGTGACTGTGATGAATCTGAACTAAACCTTTTAATTAGGTCACGCAATAACATAAACAAAATAACTGAGTGAGGCAGTGGTAGGTAGACCAGCAGCTCCCGTGTTCAGCAATGTTAAATTACTGTTTCTCTCAATGAAGTCTGGCTTTAAAGAGAGCAGCTTAAGGGGCCGTACACATGCCGCACCTTTTAACGCCTAGAAAGGCGGGCGCTAGCTGCTCCTCTTGTGTCCACACTGTGCCAGCTTTCATGATTGCAGAGGCAGGTTGCGTCTGAGGTTGCTACGCAACCATAACAGCACTGTATCCTTGAGTCTTACCAGGAATCTTGAGCACAGAGCTGATATTCTTCCAGTTCTTTCTTTGGTCTAAAATATAGTCCTTGGGACAGATGTCAAGCTCAGGTTGTCCCTGCATTAAAATGATCAACTTCTCCTGATATTAATGTAAGAAAGGAGAGATATCTGCCAGCAAAGCTGCATGTGTACCATCCCTAACGGCTTCATTTTCCATCGGAAATCATGCAACAGCAAGTAAAAGCAGTAAAAATACTCACAGTATATCATTCATTCAAACTGATACTGATAATTTATGTGGGACTTTTTTAGGTGGTTAAAATGTATTTGTTGCTGACTCCATATAGGACTCCAGCAGCCTGCTTTTCCAAACTGGGGGTGTGCCAACTGACATCCACTGAGAACCTCATACAACCCCACTTAAAAAAATATGAACTATCCCTTTAAAGAAATATGTATACCTGATTTTGAAGCCAGCGTGCATTATTATGGAATGAAATCAATACCTAAAAACTCTTCTTACTCATGAGGAAAGTAACTGAGGCCTATCCCACAAAACCTGTCATCAACCCTGCAAACACAAAACAACAGAAAACTGAACAAATAAAACCTTGGTGCCAAGATTTTGCTGCAACACGCAATCACATATTTGAGCATTCGCAAGTCATAAAAGACAACGAAAACAAAAACTCTCACGCTTGCCAAATCATTGACTTTTTTTGTCTACTTCCTCTCTTTCTATTAGTGCCCTTTGCTCTGCAGTGCTTTCTGTTTCAGCTCAGATAAGGACTTCTAAACACACTCCCAAAGCACACGCTGGGAATCTTAAGCATGCATAACCAGACTTTTAAGGTAAACTATTTCCTCTTTAGCTTACAGGTAACTGAAGAGACCTGCACACACTTATAGCGCGGCACACCATTTGTCACTTGCGTGTCAGTTAATGAGGTACATCGCCTTGCCCTTTTCACAAGGGCCTTAAGAAGTATTCTCGTGTTGCAGCTACGTGAAGAGAGACGTATCTCAGAGCGTAGGTGCAAGTGTGCATGTTAACAGAGAAGAAGCCATAACAGTCACATTGCCACCACAGCGCAGGTGAGACAGTGTTTGGGAATGCAGCCCACAATGCAGGCCCATTCAGCTCCTGCAGACTGTGGTGGCAGGGCAGTGATTGATTTATTCTGCAGGGTGACTGGAGCATCTTTGATTTACATGGCAGCGTTATAGCACCGGGGCTGATGCCCGCGCCTGAGCCAGCGAACATCCGTCAGAGAGCCCTGTATACTGAGCCAGAGCCCCCGCTGCAGCCAACCTCGAGGGTTTTACCAGCGTTTTAACAGCCTGGCCACCTCTCCTCCCAGCTATTATCACTGAATTCCTGTGGGCTGGTTTAAAGAACTGTTTTCTCCCAGTTAGTTTGCTTTTGTGTTGTGAACAATGAACTTGGAATTTGGGTCAAACAACATCTATACAGTCGCTGAAGTCAATATATACAGTAGCACAATGTATGTGTGTGGGTGTTTGGGAACGCACGCTAAGCTCTGCGTAAAGGAGGGCAGTGACGTGGATACATAACTCACTGGCTGTTGGGTAGTAGCTCCCAGCTCTTCCGTGGTTAAAATCACACGGCACCTATTTTTGGCGCCCGCCTGAGTGGCAGCATGACCCCTAAACCCTGACCTTTAGACAGCGTGACCTCCACAGCCCGATAATGGAGACAGGAAGGTATTAGGGGTGGGGAAGAGAGCGGAGGGGTTCAAGGGGTCAAGCCCAAAATGATGCATTCAGGTTGGACAGCGGAGAGGAAGGCCGCTGTCTTACCCCCTCAGACAATAAGGCCTCAGTTATTGGTCTATAATTTGGCCAATTGATTATCCCAATAATTGTTACCATGATGAGCTGGTGTGGAGAGCTGGCTGCTGCGCAGTGTGTTTGCAACTATTTTTATGCCTGAATGACTCCATGTGAATCATCACAAGTGTGTTTGTTGCAGTAGCAGTACACTGCATATGTGTGCATAGCATCTGTCACTCTTCTGCCATGGCTTAAAAAAATAAATGAGATGTCGCCATGTTCTCAAGGTCATTAAATCCTCCTGAAAATACACATGGGATACAATTTATAGTCCGTTCCAATACCCATATACTGCCATACCGATTATAATGCCAGAAAAAGATTCACTATACATAGTGTGTCAAATGCAGCATGCCAAAAATATTAAGATGTCCAACTGCACGCCGTCGCATTTTGTAATATGCAAGTCAGCATGCTTTTCTGACCCAGAATCCTTTGTGCAGCAAAAGATGCACCACACTGACTGAGCCGCAACAGATGGCAGCTCATTGACAGTTGACAGAATAATTATAAAGACAAGCAATAACAAAAAGGCAGAGATGCATCGATTTATGGGCTGCAAATTGGTATTGGCCAATATTTGCCTTGTTGACTACAATTAGCTAATCAGCACATAAGATGGCAGTCACTGATGGAAGTGGTTGAAGTGGTTTTTCTGTGTTATCACATCCATTTTGCGCAGGCTAAAATAAGCAGGGCTCGAGTCTAACGATGTCCCGTCATCCCAGGGACAATGCAAAAGAAAACGTGTAATGAACTGCTTGATGACTCTAAAACTGTTATTTTTTAATTATGAACATTTGTTTCTCCTGCACCATCGCAGGAACATACAACAACAAAAAACAAAATATAACAACAACAAAAACCTCAGTATCAGCTATCAGCCAAATTGTTATTTTAAGCATCTGTAAAGGTATCGGCCCAAAATTTCACAATTGGTGCATCCCGAACAAAAGGATGTAACTGTGAACCTAACAATGACAGAGACATGCATGTAATTTTACTGTCATAAATGTAACACTGCATGTTAGAATCTCAGATGTATGCAGCTATAACTTAAAAGTTAAAAAATACACAGCAAAGGAACAACAGCAAAGCTCTCCGAGTTGATCTCCATTTGTGGCGAGCTCAGCGATGGCGTTTTCAAGGTGATGTAAAAGATAATGTTAAGTTGTGCTCCAAGCCGCATACTTTTTCTTTTTACTTCAAATGTCACGTGATGGACTGCAAAATTATTATAACAAAGTACAATGTCCCAACAGCATGCGTACTCCATTTAACCGTGTGTGGGTCGGCCTATATGGCAATACAGCCATACATGATTAAACACACACTTCCCACATATTTATGTTGGAAAACGTACAGGTGCCTCGCAGAGGCCACGCCCCTTTTGGGGATAGAAAACCAAAGCATATATAGATGCCAATGCACTTTGACGTGTGTTTGGATTATAATTTTGACAAGTTGTATGCATTTATCTATTGTTAAACAAACATTTGTTTTATAGACAAACTTTTCCAAAACACTGTTCATTCCAAACCATTTCCAGGCCTAGAAATAAAAGCAGTTTATTGTTTTTTTCATGATTATGAGAATGCTGATGATCAACAAAATGTCAGTAAATGGTTAAAAATGCCAATCACTTTGCAACTCTCAAGTCGTCATATTGGAAAACTGTTAAGAGTGAGTATTTGACTGGAAACATCACTATGTATTGATACATTCAGAAAGTCAATGGATTACAGAGGCACTATGATCTAGAGCAGAAAGCATTAGTTCATTAATCAATCAGTTGATGGGCATTTTTTTTCCTTAACAGTTGATTTAAAGATTCATTGATAATCAAAATTGTTGCAGATTATTTTTCTGTTGAATATTCTCTGTCTCCAGCTTCTCAAATGTGACGATTTGCTGCTTTTGTTGTGTCATATCATACATTTTAAGATGATTTTTGGGCTTTTATTGCCTTTAATGGACAGGACAGTTAATAAAAGGGGGGGGTGACATGCAGCAAGGCAGGAATCGAACCCGCGGCCGCTGCAGCAAGGATACAAACTCTGTATATGGGACGCCGCTCTGTCCACTGAGCCACCAGCCACCTCATATCATACATTTTGCTGGTCAGACAAAACATTTTAAGATGTCACCTCGGAATCTGGAAAGCTGTAACAAGCCTTTTTTACTAATCTCTGATAGTTTAAATTATCTAACATAAGCCAGAAATATGCATGAATAGCACACACTGTAAACGATTTTAAATATTTCCAGTGGTTCTTCATAAGAAGACATTAAAAAAATACCTAGCCTCCGGGCACCATTCATAAATGTTAACTCCTCTGAAAGCGGCTCTTTGTCGATGAAATTAAACGTTTTATTCACACAAACTGGCAACACAGTTTATGGCAGTGATTTGTGGTTGTGCTTTCTCGTACATCCCATAAATGAAAGAAGTGCTTTCTAGCCCTGCAGGGTCCTGCGAGAGCGGCTCATCTCAGGGTCAGTGAGCCCACTGGGGGTCTTGTGCTCGGAAGGGTACATAGAGAACCAGAGGGCAGCCGAGGCACATACCGGGGTCAGATCAGTGCGTATCAGACGGCACAGATGATATCAGCGCCAGTTAGCACGGAAAGGCTAGACCAATTATGTGTGTGTGTATGTGTGTGTGAGTGTTGATAGACTAGGTCAGTGAACATGTCAACATCAATAGTAGGGGGTTGCATATAGTTCACTGGTTCGCCCCGAGGGGTGTACACACGGGGCTGCCTGAAGAGGCTTTTTGACTTTTACAAACAGGTTTTTAATCACCGTGATCTACGAGAGGTTTATTTTAACAAAACTCCCTCTGTAGTTTAGTTAGGAACACACAAAACGTATCTTGAAAGACGGTATATTTTGACAAAGCGTGAGATGGCAGTCTGCGCAGTGTCAAATCGCATCTCGTCTGTGACTGTGGCCCTCTTTGTCTGCTGTTCGACCTGCCCGAGTTCCTGAAGGGGGCAGGAATGTTGTCTCATTTCCAGATTTCCTGCCAATAAATCCAGGTGAGTGACAGGGATGACACAGCCTCATCCCACGATTACGGGAAGCTGCTGGAATTTTGGCTCCATCAAAGCACCGTGAACTTCCCAGGCTGCAGTTTCACTGTTTGCTGATCCCTACATATAGCTCCCAGCATATGAAATTCCCAATCTCTCCATCCACTGCACGTTTATGAGTGCACACAGGAGAGGTCAGCACCACATAAGAGCGTTATCCTCTGTTTGGTGCAGCTTAAGCACAAAAACCACTGGATTTGACTGAGTTTAGATAGCAGATCACTGGAAAATTACCACTGAAAGCTTGTTGCATTACAAACATATGGTTAACAATAATAAAATGTTGATTAGGTTTTATAGTAACAGTACTGGAACACGCTCCCTTATTCAGACAAAGTTGTTAAATAGTTGAAATTGGTCTGATGCACTGTTAAAAACACAATCATACTAATTATGATGCAACAGCAACACAATAGCTGCAACAACAAACCCTAGCATGCGAGTGCATTTTAGGTCTCTGTGTGGAAACTTGACTCCACTGAACATAGTGTTACATGATCCATACATGTGAAAGAACGCAGTGTTCTCCAGAACCCTTCAGAAGCAGTTCTTCCTCCTGTAATTTTCTTTTTCAATTGAAAATGACAGTGACACCTGTCGGCATAAGGATTAGTCCACTCATTTACTCAGATTTAGTTAAAAATACCAAGCTTCACAACTTTTTTTTTACCATGTCAGGCTAGTTTTCAGGGCCGTGTCCAAAAATAACCTACCAAAATTAACACCTTACATATAAGAAAGATGTATACATCATGGAAAATGTCTCCCAGGCACACACAGTTCAATCAAGAACAATAAGTCGCCGGCGACTAAAATGTGTTTCACTAATGTAAGATGTCCTAACTCTGAAACTCTGAAAGCTGCCGTTCACGGGGATGTCTCCGATGCATCGTAGCTCTTTTAGAAGCCTCTCTGTTCAGCCCTGAATATCGGGTGTCTTTACGGGACCTTGATCAATAAATCCGTGATGATAGATCCGATATTGGGTGCCCTACGTCCATATTTTATTCATATTTCGGTGATAAAAGTACATTAGCGTCGATGCTAACCGCCATGTTGGTTTCCCATAGTTCCTTTGGAGAGGTCAGAGGTTTGTTTTGGTCTTGTCGTCCAATTGGAAGACTGTCTGACTCTTTGTATCCGCTTTCATTGCCACACGTCACCTGGAGCAAACTGCACTGTGATTGGTCTAATCCTGCTGTATGTATCGCTCTGTGTTATTGGCAGCGCCTCCTGTATTAGAATAAACGCTGCTAGCCTCTATAATAAAAATAACAGCATAGTGTTGCGTTACTTTGACAAGTAGGCAACAGCTTTGGTCAATGTTTACTTCCTGTCAGCTGATATTGTTCACATACAGTGTAAAACACAACAGGAAATACAAAAAAAATGTTTATGCTGTTAATTGTCACATGGTCTATATGTTGGTGGAAACATTTACTACAATGTTTTGTTTGTTTCCAAATAAACCCATGAGGGATGGACCATGGAAAAAATAAAACGATCCATTCATTCATGCCAACTTCTCTGCTCTCAGCATGGAAGTGAACATCTTTAATGGGAATTCAGACCCAAAATAAAAAGAAAAAAATTATTCTCAATGTACATAGTTTAGCACACTGTATTTGAATCTAGTTTTCAGGAC
This sequence comes from Plectropomus leopardus, assembly GCF_008729295.1. Lineage (NCBI taxonomy): Eukaryota > Metazoa > Chordata > Actinopteri > Perciformes > Serranidae > Plectropomus > Plectropomus leopardus. Next base: position 15,223,944 of record NC_056478.1, on the reverse strand, counting down.
TTATTTGTTGTATTTGTTTTTTTTTATTTTAAAACAAACAAAGAAAGTCTTAAACAGAAATTATCTTTACAATGGCAGTGATTTCAAAGAAATACACTGTTTTATATCTTGTACCATTACACTCTTATTCTGCTGGAACAAAATGTCCCCAAGTGGATACCTTCAATTATACATTCTAATCCAGCCTGTTTGTGCTCTCATTAGTAACCGTGGAAACAGATGTAATCTGGCGCTTGTTATTGTGCGACGGTCTTGCGTGTCCATGGCTTCCACAACAGATGAATGCTCTCTCTGTGTGTGTGTGTGTGTGTGTGTGTGTGTGTGTGTGTGTGTGTGTGTGCATCCACTTTGCATTTCACCCATATGTCTGAGACTCTCGCCACACACATCTACAAGGGAGGAAGTGCTAAATGCTCCACTTCCTGTGCGTCTGGGTCCGTCTCCACAGCTGTGGGCAGACACAGAGCAGGCCGGCAGACAGCGCTGAGGTGCGTGGCTCTCCTGAAAGGCCATGAAATAACGCTTTATTCTCTCCTGTGCTTAACCCTACACCCCTCTCTCCTCCCTCTCTGCCTCTCACACAAACACGTCTCTCCCCTCCACTACCGCTCCATTAGTCTCTCCTCTTTAAGGCACTCCTGCCACCTATAGAGGAGCGACCATACCGCTGCACGCAGGTTGAGTGCCCCTCTGACCTCCTGGACTAATGAAAAAAAACTCTGAAATTCTCCCCCATCCTCACTGAACCCCATTACTTATAGAAAAGGGTTCTCCTCATGCCCCCTCGTCTTCCTCCTCCTCCTCCTCTTCGTCTTTACTACCCTCCCTCCTTCTTCAGCAGCCCTCCTGCTGCGATGCGGTTGGCTCCTTTGATCTGGCCCAGCGCTCTAATTAGAAGGAAGTGAAGTGTAGGCCAGTGAGGTCACCATTACCCGCGACCCCTCTCATCGACCACTCCAAATGTCGTTAGGGAGCGAGACGTTCTCACGCCGTTGACCCGCTGGCCGCAGTGGCGTGGGGATCTGGATCGCGTTAGGGACCCCCGTAAAAATCAGGCACAATTTACATCTAATTTGAGCCGCTGCAGAGGTCAGTGTGCGGCGTCTCGTTAGTGTCCAACTGGGGAGGGCAGGGGGGAACTATATTACTGCCGGACCGGACTGGCAGAACCCTCGTTAAGGCCGCACGGCTGGCTCCGGGTTAGGGGTTCATCATAAACAGAACCTGAGGCTGACAGTTTGTCATACAAGAATCGCGAATTTGTCATGAAAGCCTTCAACATAAATGGAAGCGCTCACCGACATAGCCGAAGGATTTATGGTAAAAACTTGGATTTAAAGTTTGAGATTTGTCATAAAAGCAATGATTGGGTTTTAGTTAGCGGATAAGAGTGATGAAACAACATGTATGACTACTGCTTTTGATCATGGCTGTAAAGTAGCGGGGGCTTACTGTGTGTGTTGAGGGATAATGTGTCATTACTTGAGGGATGTGAGTCACCAGAACAGGCCGGCACACACATAAACCAACAGACGAGGGAAAAAATGAACGCTAATCACACTTTGACTCTGCTTGTTAAGGGTATTTCCTCTTGCTCACTCAAACTCCCAGAGCGATTAAATCTCCCAAAGCCCGTCCAATCCCTGTTGTACTATGGCTTGAATAAAGGGATCCTGGCAACCGGCGCAACCTCATTGGTTGCATGAGCACACACACCTTTGCATGCACAAAACACACACACAATTAGCCTCATCCACTGTATGTATACCTGGCCCAAAAACCAAGCACGTGTGTGTGCATGATCAGCTCAAGAGGAGGAGGGGAGGGGGGGGGGGGGGGAGAGGGGGGAGGGGGGGGGGGGTTAAGGTAACACATCAAAGGTAGAGGAATATTTTACTTTGGATAGGGTAAGAACACATCAAACGACAGACCCCTGCTCCTCGCCATCCCCCTCCCTGTCCCTCACTCTGCATTGTGTTGTACTAAAATTAAGGGGGTTGGGTGAAAAATCCATATATCTGGCGAGAAAACGTCTGCTCCCTGACAGTTCAAAGACATTGTCAGGGTAGGAGAGCGATGATTTAATATGCAATGAAAATACACACCGTGGGTACATCTTCCCATGCACTCATTATAAACTCGATCCTCAATTGGGGCAATATTACCAAATTACTGGGTGTGTTTCTGCATACTGTGCCTGGTGGGGAGCAACATTCAGGAATATGCAGGTGTGTTCATCTATTAAAAGAGCAAAGAGGGTGATTTATGGTGTTCTTTATAAGTGAGAAGGCACTTCATGTAATTATCATGTCAAAGATTTTCTTGTATGACCTGAGAGTGGGGGGAAATATGTGTATGTACTGTATGCGCATGCTGTTCAGTGTCTGGCTGTCATCCAGAGGGTTGATTTAGGTGGATTATGCTAATCCATACCTGCTCCGTGTCTGTCTCTAAATGATCTCTGAGCTGACTTTGTGTAGAGCGAGGCCACCCTCAGCTGAGAGCGGAAGTCCCCTGAAACCGTGAATCCACCGGAGACTAATAGATCCACGAGAGGAGACGAGACTGAATAAATCTGGAAATATCAACATGCTTAAAGCGTTGAACATGCGTTTTCTCAGGTTTTGCTTCATACTAGTGTGACATTTTGGGAAACACCTTTATCACCACAGGTACTGTATATGAAATATAGATACAATATAATTATGAGATTTAATGTATTTTTAATAACTAAGTCACAAAACTTTGACCAGTATCACTCATAACTGGACCTCTAACTAGAGATGTCCCAGTCCAATTTCAAACATCAGATCGGGGGCAAACCAAGGCATTTTTTTAAGTGATCGGAGTCGATCGAGTCCACTCGGAGAGAGCAGAGGAGGCTGCTGCTTTCTTCCAGCCACACTAACGACTGTGAAGTGACACAAAAGTTACGCAAGCAAAAAGCCATCTTGGCTCATTTATAAATGAACAGTTATCCACTCCGTAAGATGTACAGACAACGAAAATAGCAGTCAACAGAATACAGATCATTCAGGTTACTGAGACACAAGCTGCAGCGCCGCAACAAACAGTGGGTGCTTAAAACAGCGTTTCCTCGAGACAGCGAGGAGGCTGACAAGATAAAGGGAGGAGTCGTCATTTTATCCTTTATTATGTAAAATAAATTTAAAAAAATAATAATAGACTAATGAAAAAAAAGCATCAACTAAGATGCATGTCTTTTTTTTTAAAAACTTTAAGACGCCTTATTGTATAACCTAGGATCTGCTTAGTATCAGCAGTTACTAATTATTAAATGACTCGGATTCAGGATTGGGGGCAAAAAAACATGATCAGGACATCCCTACTTTTAACAGTATTAAATTTGTAAGTGACAGCATAACAAAGTAGGAAATAGCAATAAACACAATGAAAATAGACAAAGAATGAAACACAACACTGCCTACTTATTCACTTATGGTAGAAGTACAAATATCAAGAAAAATTGACCAAAACAATCAAATCTGCTAGTCTACAAAATTGGACAGACAAAACACTTCTGAGACGCTCCCCGTGTGGTATGAGGCTGTGTGAAGGACGGAACAAAACCAGGTCACAGCCGTGGCCCTGCTGTCTCCCTTATGGTAAGGCTGGCAGTGAAGATAACAAAAAAATGGTCATTTAGTTATTTCATATTGGGCCTACCTCTCAAGGATCATAACAAATCAAGTGTGGAATTAATTAATGCTCCGTCTCAAAATTAAATCAAACTTTAATGGATGTCAGTTTTTGAGCCACAACAAAGGCCAGAATGTGGCCTTCTGGGTAACTTGCGGCCCATCCTGACGTTAAGAGGAGTGATGAGTGAGCAGTCAATAACGGTATAAAACAGTCAAAAAAATAACTTAGCAAACAATGACGAATCACTGCAACATTGAGAGGTCCTCCACTATAAAATCACAAAATTGCACATAAAATATGAGGCTGATTGGTCGAGTAGTATGTGAGATTAGCTGCAGGCAGATACACAAACACCAACACACATGAACAAACGTATGATCCCCCCAGGCTTACGACTTGCGGGGTTAACCAGCTAGCTTAGCTCTGTCCAGTGGCAACAAAATGCACTTAATAGCACCTCTAATGCTCAATAATTAACATGTCTTTATCATCATTTTACTTCATCTTACAAAACCTACAGGGCAAAAACAGTGGGCCGGACTATTTCTTGACAGGGGCCAATAACTTCCTGAAGTGTCTTCAGTTTTTGTCCAGATTAAACAGTAGAGATATTACATGTTAATTAGCAAGATTTATGTGGATTTCTTGTTTTTACCTTAGGAAAGCGCTAGCTGTTCCCAGCCTTGATGCTAAGCTAAACTAACTGGTTGGTGATGGTTTAATTATATTTAATGGACAAAGAGCGTGCAATCAATTTTCTCATTAAAATCTATGTCAAACAATTCCTTCAACCCTTTGAAATCTGAGCAAATTGGATTGATTTCTTAAAAAAAATTAAAAACATGGAAAGAGCTTAAATAGCAATAATAAGAAGAAATAAAAGAAGAAACTACCCAAAAATTAGCGAGAAATTAATTTGAAAAAGAATTAACCTAAAATTAGTAAAATAAAATTAGTAAAAAGTAAATAAAAAAAATAAATGAATAAAAATAAGTTTAAAAAAATATGAGATTAGAATAATAATTTAACATAATTTTAAACATCTAATTATGATAGTTGTAAATATAGTTTTTTCTAGCTGTTTTATTTTTCCTTAGCTTTTAAAAAAACAATTTCTGAAATCGCACCACTTTGCTCAGGGTTCAAACACTTAAATCCACTACTGTTCTATCCAATCAGTAATTTGGCAACAGTTTTGGGTACAGCTGTTTACATCTGTCACTCTGCTGGTTACAGATGCAGAGTGTTGATGTTTCAAATGCCAAACTTCAAGAGTACCTGTGCGGAAAATCAATGCGTCACACTCTCCCTCCCTAAAGACTACTGTATCCTCTCCAGGATAGAAACTGCCCTTCCTTTGGGGACACTCACACAGTCCGACCCACACCCCGAAGGGAAGCTTCATTTAAAACGGAGAACAAACACTTTCATCAGGGCTATTTGTTGGCAGTTTTTCTGGAACAACCACACCTCCATGTATTCACTACAACGGTGCAGGACGGAAAATCACAATAAGTTCGGGAAACATAAGAGGCGGTGGTATCCTGATGGGAAGGACTGGAAGGCGACATGATTCAACTCCCAAAATGGGGAAAGCTCTGACAGACAGGTCCTCTCTTCCTCCTGTGATGTTGTGCTGAGTCGAGCAAAAGAAGAAGACACTTCAACTTGTGTTTTCAAGTGATTTGGAAGTGTTGCGTGAGACTCATGTGGGTGAAATCCCTTCACCAAATCCCCTGCCTTAACAATTTTTCCTTGAACACGTCCTCCCTCTGTTGCTCCTACTTTCAGCATGAACAGAATTATTATCCCCACCAGTGCAGATAAAAGAGCACAGTCCTCTGTAGCTAATGCCCGAGCTGCTGTTTGATCCTGATAAAAACAGCCCTAGATAACACACACACACTCTCACACACACACCCTCTCTACCAGCGGCAGGAAGTTATTCATTCATTCTCATAATCGGACCAATGCCACCGCTCCTTGCCTCTCCCATTCTGTGGTATGTGGAGGTAAAGGAGGACATTAGGAAATTACATATCACAAGTTCTTTTATTGAAGGGTGTATTAATGACTTGAAAACACTTGTTTTCTGGTAATTGTTTTATTTATTTTACCAGTCTAAATCAGTGGTTCCCAACTATTCTAGCCAGAGGGTTCAGATATTTATTTTAAGATCCACACATAAGATAAATGACCACATATTCAGTTTTACTTCTATTAAAAATGTAATCGAACATGTGAAATTTAATCCATCAATCGATATATACAATGCTGTCAATGTATATGCAATATGTTGTGAGTGAGCCATCACTATGAGAGTAGGCTCCAGGAGAGACTCTATGTTCTCTGCAGTTATGTGCAAATATCAGTTTCTGCATCTGCAATCAGACAAAATGAGTTAGACAATATTGCCATATCTGACATATCCAGCAAAAATTAAATATCGCACATCCCCAATTTAATTTCATATTAATGTTATATTGAGGATTTTCGCACCTCATGTTCAGATCTTCGGGAAGGTGTGACTGTTTAAAGGCAGAGCACTTCAGATTATCGGTGTTCTTGAACCTCTCTCTTTGCCCCACATAAGACCCCTGGGTCCACCGGCCTCTGAACTTTGACCTGCACCTGTCGCCTCAGGGCCCCAGCAGCCTATCAGATCCCCCCCCCGAGGTGGGTCGTTGCTTGGGACACCAGTCACCTGACAGAGGTGAAGTCAATCACTTCTGCGACGACGCGAGAGAGCCTCTCGCACTCACTCCCACACACACATCCTCTCACCTCTGATCTCTGCGTATACACACCTGAACACCTGATACTGTTGAGTCGGGCCTTCGCTCGCTTTTCATCTCTTCACCTGCTCCGTTTTCTTTCCCCTTTCTCTTATTCTTTTTTTTTTTTTTTTTTTTTAAATGAACGGCCTTAAGGGGCCGGAGAGAAAAATCACAGACTGAGACTTCTGACAGCTTCTTTTGTGTTCTTATACTTTTATGAGACATAAACACAAGAAGAGGGAGCTGAGTTTGAGCAGGTTCTTAGAAACACGGCTCAAAACGCTCTCTCTCTCTCTCTCTCTATCTGACACTGACACACACACACACACACACACACACACACACACACACACACACACACACACACACACAGCAATGATCAAACAAACGTCCACTGGTTTCTTTTTTTAATAGATAAACACACCCATTGAAACATCCGTTCTTAAGTACACAAGTGCATATTGTACACACACACACACACACACACACACACACACACACACACACGCACACACACACACACACAGAGCGCACAAGAGAGAGAGCAAGAGAGGGGGGTAAAGTCTCTCTGGCTGCAAGTATCTCATGTTTCTAAATTTAAACCTGGGCTCTAAGTGGGTCTCAGCTTTTTATGTCTATCGCAACTTTGTGTCGGGCGCAAAGTACACAACAAACACACACGGACTCTCTCACACACAAACACACGAGAACATGGTCCATTTGTGTGTTAATGATTAGGGGAAGGAGCCATTTGCCGGCGATGGGAATGTGGGCAGTGGTTTCCTAAGTGGTGCTATCTGGGTCACAGGGCCAAGGCTGCTGGCTCTCTATCTGCGAGTGCAACACTCTCCTCCTGCTTCACGTGGAAAAGATGCTAACACGGCAGGCTGGATTTGGCCTTTAAGTATTGTGGCATGTTTTGACTTTTACATCAACAGTGATGCTTTAATTATAACCAGCAGCTCGCCCCAACATGTCAAAATCTCCAAAATCTCACAAAAAAAGGTTGAAATGAAATTACAAATGAGAAAAAGTTTAAAAAAAAAAACAACAACAACAAAAACACACTCCCCTGTTGTCCCAAAGAAGTCACACTACCTTCCCTTAAGTAAAAGGATTCTTACTTAACCCCCCTCCTTTTCTGACTCCCCTCACCACCTCATTATTTTTGTACATCCCCAAAAAATCCAACTCTATCACCAGAGAAGAACATTTTTACTGGAAAACTACACAAAACCCACATAAAGACAATGGTTTTGACCCCCCGATGTTAATATTTCAGTTTTGTTTGTTTTTTTTAGAATACCAGTGTATAACAACGACAGTATGGTTTAGGCAAGCGGAAACGTGCCCCTATACAAATTACATTATCCAAAGACAAAGACTGAAGTTAACTGCCATGACCATGTTTTGTCTTTCTTGCTCTCAAACTCCCATCAAACTGCACAATAGTCTAAGTATCACCAACATGCTCTAACGCCACCTCACTAAACTGTTTCTTGAATATATGAAACGCTCGCTTGCGCTTCAGCTCTTCAACTTTGTCTTTATCCACCTCTATTTTCTCGCGAGTGTCCAATTGGTATTGTGCAACTCTCAACAGAGCTGGGAAGAAAACGAGATGGCTCACTCCTAACTGCTTCCATCAGCTCTGGAAAAAAAACAATGTACTTGATTCCTTTTCACCTGATCAGGCAAGTGAGTTGCAGAAATTCATTGCCCAACTTGGCATTTTACTTGCCCCAGGCAGCTGGGCACTCCTCATTGTTGGGCCCAGATCCCCTACACCGATGCCCTCACCATCACCTACCACATCTATACAGACAGAGCCCGATGATTCTTGCTTTGGCACCAGTGTTTGTACTGGATGTAAATCGGGACTCAGATGACTCAGATTCAAAACTACATGATAGGAAATCATTCAGTAAACTTTGATCATGTGTATCAGGCAGATTATATGACTGTAATCTATATAACAGAGATACAATACATGTTGACCCTGATGACAGATTTCACCTAAAATATGTGTTTACTGCTTACAGAGAGTAGTTTTAGGCTTGTAATTTAGCTTTACATGCAGACTAAAGTTTGTTGTGATGCTGCCTTTCCTGTGCAAATCTGCCTGATCTACCGAAAACACAGAAAGATCACTCGGATAATTATATCAACAAAATAAGGACGGAAGAATTTCCTTCATTTTTTGGTAACCTTGAAGATGATCGAATACGTCCTCTAATAAATCTACAATTATGTGTCAGACCTAAATTTTGAACCCGAGGACTGATGAGAAGAAGCAAAATACCTCAAGTGTTTACAGTTTGGAAAATTCTATACATTTTTTGCATGAAGAGACAAATAAAACCATGTCTCCAATAAATACTAGGTCATGTACTTTTGAAAGAAAAGCCTCAGATACTGTTGGAAGGTTTTTGTGCATCATCCCGAGTGCTGTGATTTATAAGTAGACGAGGGCCCGAGGAGCTGCCAGCGATAAAAGTATGCGTCTGCCCGCGAGCGTGGCTCTGCATATTCACATGCATGTGGGTGTGAGTGACGGCTGTGTCGGGCCCGAGTGACAGGAACCCGTGCGAGTGGTGAATCATAGTGACAGTACAACGGGGAGAAGGAGCAGAATGGCTCCTGTGGACCAGTGACCTCTGACCTTCAGTGTCAGAACTGAGGCATCCCCAAACAATAGCATGAAGAGACCAAGAGGCCGGAGAGTAGATTTAAAAAAACGGCTTGGGGTCTTCTTCAGCTTCCCTAATCCAGCTGTGGAGCCATATCACTGTGTCCATCTCTGACACTAATGCTGTCCTAATGAGCCCGCTGATAATGCCGGCTTAACCACGGGGATGTGCCGGGAGGGGCGAGGTGTCAGGGGTTAATGGGGAGAAGGGAAGAAGGATTTGGGGAACATCGGAATGACAGAGTGCATGTATCAGAAGAACACAAGCACAGGTGTGCACAACGGGAGTGTGTGTGTGTGTTTGTGTGTGTGTGCGTGTGTTTGTGTTTGTGCATGTGTGTGCGTGAGGTTGAGCTTCACCTGCATTTTGCATTTTGTTAAATCCACTTATGAAATCTGAATCCTTATTATTTCCTCATCAAATTTTTTTTGTATTTGGAGTAACTGTATATTTTTATAAAACCTGAAATAAGATGAGCTGTACCAGATATGAAATAAATTGGGGGGTGATAATTTAGCAAAGGGCCAAACACTGGAGTCGAAAGGACTCAGCCCATATGGTGAGCTAGCGGTCGCCCCACTTTTTACCTATCTTGATTGTTTTGCTGTGAGTTACAGATATCTGCCGTAAAGACGTTAACCTTCCCTCTAATATAATGGATCTAGATTTGAAAAATTTAACAGCAATGTCTCTTTTCAGAAACCATGACCTCGAAACTCAGGATAATCCACAGGCTTCTTTGGGAACATGTAGGAACTATTTCTCTCTAACGAACCACAACCACCAACCGTATCACTGCGCAGAGGTTAGTGGGCATCTACTAGCTCACCTAGCACCACTGAGCCAGCTAACGTTACACTTTATAATGGGTCCATCTCAAGCTGTCACAAGCACGAGCATCCAGAAGTAGATAAATATATCAAATCAAACACATTGCCTGATCACGTCTCTGGGAGTGCTACTGTGTTGTATCACGTCTTTTGTGGCTCAAGATGAGCTCTGCAAAGTCTGATACATTTCCTCAAGTGATGTCACTTCAGTCAGCGTCAGGTGGATTTGAAGACTATAAGTTTAAAATAAATAAAATCAGGGTTGGCTAGTCAGACCCCTGTAGCGTGCGCATCGTCTCTGTTTGACATTAGTAGCTTAGGGCTGCATTAGCCCCAAACATCAGCGCTGTGCATAAACGTCATAAACGTGTTTTCAAGAACAGTTAACAAAACTCACACTCCTTGTTTTACGAAAAAAGGCAATGTTTCCGTCTACCTTCCGCAGGGAAACATTACACAAATCAGGCAGAGACTTCGACAAAACACCTCTGTATAACTAGTGCAAGTGGCAATTTAAACAAGGCAGCTTCCAGTACTGCTGAAGCCAGTTTATATGTATATTTGAAGGAGTTTTATCAACAAATCAATTCAGGTTTCAATGTAAGAAATTCATGCAAACTGTATCCACCAGAGCTGAAAAATGTCTGAATGTCAGCCACATCTGCAAAGACTTTACTTACTTTTAACCGATTCCTTTAAATCTGCTCAAACTGAACTTTGTGCTCAGTCTTGCAATCGTGCACAACAGTGGCTACTACCATAACACTGCCATCTCTATGACTGTGGCCAAGTTAAACTACAGGTAATGTAGGCAACAGATTATTACAATGGAGAGAACACACTGAGTAAAAAGGATGTCTCTTGTTATACGATATCTCCAATGCAATGACTGTTTTTTTAACCATTGATCTCAACTGAATATGTATTAATTTGTCTTAAGTACAGACCTTGAACTAAATGACTAAGGAGAAATCTGGAGCCTGTGGTTGGACCAGTTGGTAACCACTGATCTAGAGTACATTATATAGACTATCAGCAAGTGCTAGGATTTTGATAAGATTGAACAGGTTTGTTATCACAGTGCATGAAAGTGACCAAAGCTGCGTCTGAAACATCAGCCCTCATCTGCATTAAACATATGAATGTCCATCAACACAACACAGAGCAAGGTCGAACTGAAGCAACCCGCCCTGTAAACTTTACCACTGCAGAATGACATGCAATGATATTGTGTAAAAGGGCCTTTTTCACCTGTCTATCTCGGCCTCTGTGTGCCTAAAGCAAACTCATTGCTCAGCCTGGTATCTGCTCTGTCCACACAGTGCCTCTTTAAGCAGGGAGAGGCTCGCGAAGACAGACTCAAGGCTGGAGTATTGACTCACCGGCCGGCACCTTATCACGGTGAGAACTTACACACATGATGAATGAGTCTATGGCGCGGCAGATAAGACAGCAGGTAAGCGGAAGGGGTCACGGGTACAGAGGGTAGACCGCCTCGCTATAACTGGAATATATAAGCCGAGCATACATATCTGCTTTGTCTCACTTAGGTTTAGGCAGAGGTCAGACACGAGAGACTGACAGAGAAGGACGCGGAGAGGAAGCTTAAACTGGCTAATCTGCCTTTTAAGAGTCTGTTAACCACATACAAGCTGTCAGAAGCGCGTCCGGGCACTCTGTACGCCAACACGCGTGTGAGCCGAGAAAAGACACATAAACACACAAGTATGCACAGACACACACATCGAGTTCAAGGGGCCACGGAGTGCAGGGCAGTAGGTGTTAGATTACAGGAGCGGGGCCATCCAAAGCGCCGCCTGCGCCTATCTTTATTTAACCGCTGATTAGACCGACTCTTTGAAGGCCCCTTTAATTGCCGCAGTGATGGGGCTCTTAAAACCAGGAGGCTTTTTTCACCTCTTTTATTGATTTCTCCTCTCATGACACCAATAAAAACGCCCACACTTCTGTTTCTCCCTCATTTTTCCCCCCTCTCCTTCCTGTCGCTCTCTCTCTCCCTCTGCTGCTTGTTTTCTTACTCACCCTCTCTCTGCTTTTTGTGGTTTGTGATTCAGGTTTGCCCGTCAACTGGTGCCTCAAGCAAGAAAAAGTAGAACAGAAATAGAATACAGTAAAGGCTCAAGGCAAAAAAACTTAAGTTTTGAGTCATTGCGTCGATTTCTATAAATCAGATGTTATTAATTGTGTTTGAGATGAGACGTGTCCAAACAGAGATGAGAAAAAAGGGAAAGTAATAAAAGACTGGGAGTCAGAGCTCTGTATCGACAGTCTCGGCGCTGAGCAGGTATTCAGGTGTTTGATTTAATTAGTGTCATCAGCAGAGATCACGTTTCCAACACAGCAGTCGGCCTTCGCTGCTTTGAGAATCCTCGGTTTATTTGGAGCCTAATTGAATTTCTATGTGAACATTTCCTGCCCTCTCTTCCATTATTCACTCATTTTTATCTGATGAAGTCAAGTTATGAATTTTTAAAGCCATTTTAAGAACATCAGGTCCATTACAAAGTGTTTTACAGAGCAACAAATACTCATTAACAAAGAACAAACATCAAGCTGTTGCTGTCAGTAGGAAATCTGCATCAAAGTGCGGAGGATTCAAATGCTGCTTTATATGATAAAAAAAATACAAACACAATCCACTACAAGTGCAGCTAATGACTCCTTTCATTGCTGATTCATTTTTTTAATAATTGATGAATAATTTAGTCTAACAATACGTAGAATTTGTAAAACTACACAGCCTTCAAATTCATTTCCGCCTCATTACCGATTCAAAACTTAAATTCTTACTTAAAATCTTGGAAAATCAGCAGCTGCTCCTAATTGATTAGCTGGAGCCAGCAAGTGTTTGGCGCATCTACTTGATAAATGACTGAACTGACCAGGGGTCGACAGATCATCGGCCTGGCTGATAATCGGGGCTGCTATTTGGCATTTTGCCAATTGTATCAACATTTTATTTTAATGAAAAAGTGCGCATATTAAATGTTTCCTTTTGTCTATCCAACACTCCAAATCCAAAGATATTATTTTAAAACATTACAAAACAGATAAAAAAAAACAGCAAATCCTCAAAAGTGAGAAGCTCTCAAGAACAGTCTAAATCCAAAGATATTCCATTTAGTATAAATTTTAAAACTGGAATATCAGATTTCTGAAGTTTGAATTAATGAATGTGCTTAATAAATTACTTAACTGGCCAATCAGTTTTTCAACTGTTAAATATGTTCTTATAATCTTTTAATCAATTAACTGAGTTTCTCCATTGGATGAAAATATTGATCGGTATAGCATGCACAGGTAACACGAAAAAACACAGCAGTGCTGCAAGAAGACGAACCGGATTGGATCGAGATTTCATTAAAAATGTGTTAATTCTTTCAAAATTGCCCCTTGTATCGATTAATCTGAAAAAAAGTGGTTAACAGATTCAATGAGATCGATTACAATTTCCCCGAACACAACGTGAAATTTCCCAATATTTTCTTTTGTCAAACCAACAGTTCAAACGCCAAGATGTTCCATTTACAATAATATAAAACAGAAAAAAACAGCAAAGCCTCAGATCTGAGAAGCTCAAACCACAGAGTGGCATTTTGCTTGTTAAATAAGTTGATGGCAATACATTTTCTGTCAACTAATAACCGATTAACCGTTTCAGCACCAACAAATTCCTTCACCACATGAGAATGTCAAAGCATTTAGGGGTGACACAGAGAGACACCACACTGGTCATTGCCGTAATAGGTCGCTTTTGAGATTTTGCTAATGAGGGAGACAGTTTACGGCTGTCTGGAGAGCAGAGGGCCACTGGACGAGGCCTTGACCCTTGACCTCTCATCTTACTGGTCGTAACCCCTGCTGATTCAGCTGGCTTCTTCTGCCCATCCGCTCAATCGTTTGCCCATGACCTCTGTCACAGCTCAATTCCACAGGCACAGACCTCCCCTCGCGTCCCTCTCCTCATCAAAGAACTACCTTTTTTTGTCATTGATTACCCAACTGGGGATTCACACCACTCCCAGCACAGCTTTGTGTTTAATGCTTCATTAGCTGACGGGGGGAATTAAGGTTATGATGCATCAACTGGTCACTGTTGGGCTTCAGTTCCATCTGCCGTCTTTTCTTATTTCTTACGGTCCCCTGAGGACAACGACCAGGAGAGTCAGCGTATCTGAAGGAGTCGGGATGAGAATCTCATCCCTTATTTTTCCAAAAATCCATCTCTCTAAAGTCTTCTCTCTTTGAACTTTACGACCCTTGAAAAACTCAATCTGATTGATGACAAACGTCTCTGAGAGGAGCCGATTTGGTCAGATCACACTCCTGCGTGAGAGCTGTAACCTTGGAAGGCTCTGTGGCGAACGGCGGGTTCTGATCCCATTACAGACTCATTGATCCTCGTCTGGCTCCCGTTCTGCAGCATCAGCCCTGTTATTGTATTGATTCCAGGTAGAATCAACAGAAGCGCTGACCAGCAATCATTGACTGTCTAGGAGGATAAATACTGAGCTGCCGTGATGCTGTCAGGTGGAAAAAAGCTCAATACGGGGGGGCAATTTCTCACTACTAATTGTGCACTAACACCAATAATATCATTGAGCCGTCGTAAGGGAGTCAACAGTATTGAGCAGTAACTCAGTCAACCATGCTGAGACTGATCTGTGTCTGGAAAGTGTTAATCAAATGTTTAACTCTGCATAACACAATTAAAGGGATATTTCACCTACTTTTAAAGCAATGTGGGTGGTATGCATAGATGAACTGTGACAGACTTTCCTCCATCTAACCAGTGTTAGATGCACTGTGATAACAAACCAGTGTGAAACTCCTCCAACTGACTTAATTTCCGTCATCGTTTTACCGGCTCTTGGGGCTGTTGCTCAAACTACAGGCTGTACTTACGCATTTTCATTTGCCTGTAACCAGCCGTGGCCTCAAAGAGTACACAGCTGATCGAGAGACAGACTCGACCCTCTCACTGTCTCTCAAATCTGGACTGAAATCATATCAAACTTCAAAACCAAAGCACCCTTTTCCTCTGGTCTGCCTGGTTATGTAGCAGAGGCAGCCTAGTTTTATGTGAGAGACTTCTTTATATCAGTGAAATACTTCTTTAACAAGATCATATCTTGATTTTAATTTTGTTTAATTCATTAATTCATTTAATTCTTTGTTTTGTGCAGTGCTTTGTGTCATGATATCCTTGCTGTGATTATATATGCATATCTTGAAACTATATGATGAAAAAAATAAAAAATTGAATCCATCCCTGAAAAACGCAGCAAAGTTTTTATTGCAGGATCCAAAGGCTCCAAAGGTTTACTGCCACTTCTTCTAAGTATACCTCAACCTTTAGATCACCCCCTGAACTCCCTAAAACCTTTGCACTTCTCCTTATTCTCTCCCGCGCTCAAGGCAGCTGACGAGACAACTTAAGCTGGAGACTGGCACCCTGAGACAGATTAAAGGCGTGTAATTAGGGATTTCTAATCAACTAATTTACAGCGAAACGCCTCGCACCCAGCAAGACCTCTGACCTGACCTAGAAAGCCTCAACATATTCTCTCTGACCTTCATCAGCCAAACTGTGGTGGTGAAGGCGGGGAGCCAAGATGGGGGGGAATTAAAGGGCAAAGAATGAAATCAAGAATACTGGGGGAGCAGAGGAAGACTGGGGGTCAAGGAGGAGAAGCAGGTTGATGTAAGGACTTGCGGATGAAGCAACAGCAAGCAACACCGAGCCGAGTGCCAAAGGCGGGAAGGTGTAAGACGCTAGCGAATTAAGAATAAAAGACGAAGTGGTAATTACATTGATGTGTTTGTAGCCTACTGAGGAGGAGGGGAGTGAGGCTTGGTTTGGTAATCCGACCACTGACCTGGTTTTATAAGGTCGACTAATGATGTTACGCCAGCTGACTGATTCAGCCAACACACCCACAACAAACTCCCCCCGCCCATTCCTAACCCCATCAGCTGACTGACGCCATCCCGCCTCCGCTAAATCAGCTGACAGACGCTAACCCATCACCCCTCTCAAGCTACTGACAGCTGACAGTCTACGTCCCTCAACCCCCCACTGCTCACCTCAAATGAGTCATGCAATTTACCAACACGCAAACACACATTTTAAATTCTAACGGCAGCATTCACCAGAACAACGTCTCCCTGATTTTTTTTCAAATAATCAGCATCTCGACCTTGACTTGAACACACGACCCCTTCGTGCTCCAGGGTGAGACACTCATTACTCAACCACCTTTTATCCCCGGCTCAGCCAGGTTCAAATCCGAATGGTCACTTGACGTGTCAGGTTCAGCATGCAATGTGGACATTCTTGCAGTGAAGGCAGGATTAAAGAGGTAGAATCTGGGTTAAAGACACTACGCAGACCATCTGTTGTTTTGGTTTTTCCTCACCAATGACCCCATGCAACGTTACCCTCCCCCTGCCTTAAATCACTCCTCGTTTTACCGGAATAAACACACCGCGTAAATACTGCAAAGGAGAGCAGCAGGGGAGAAAAACACAAAAGGACAGATAAATGTTGTGACAAACTTTGGGAAATGAAACTTTTTTTTTAATCCAAACAGAAAGAAAATCTAGAAAATAATTAAAATATGTTTTAGATAAAGGAATGTCTGATTATTTAAAAAAAAAAAAAAAAAAAAAAAGATATTTCAAATCTAAACAAATATTCCATACCAGATCTTGGCGCTTGTAAGTTTTTGACATATTTTGGTAGAGAACAAAAAATGTTACAGTCTAACACTCAATACCAGTTAAAACCGTACTACAAAACCACAAACAAAACACTTTTGTTTTTGTTCCTATTTTTCAAGAGCTGAAATAAAAGATCTAAGACTTTTCTGTGCAATTAAAAAGTTTACTCGTTTTTCATAAATCAGTTTAAATCTGAGTCAGTGAGCACTTTTCAAAGATAATGCAGAAAGAGAAAAAGTTGTACGATTCATCATCTCTTATCTCTCCGAACCAAACAGAAGAATAATAGAGTTCATGGCTAATATGTCTATTTTTCCTCCTCTCTCCGTTTCTGCACCCCTTTGTCTTTATCTGTCGTCTGTGTATCTCAGTCTGGTTCAGTTTCCCAGGCTCTTAAAAGCTGATAACCCAGTTTAGTGATTTCCACACAGACACACTCAACCCTGGATGCACTTCTCCTTACCCACATGCATACAAACACATATACACACACACTTCAGTCCCAGTTGTGTCCCTCTTCACACACTGACCTAATAACTACCAATACAGAGACACTTCTGGTGACAAAAAGTCATGCTTCACACAGGTTAGAGCTCTGTAAACATTCACTGTTTAGTCTCTCTACAAATCCTAATTCCCCACCAGCATTTCCAGTAAATGCACAATAATTTAATTACAATCAGATTAAGATAACACTCTCATAACACTCTGAAATAGCCTAATCTGTTTAATCATATTAACTAATAATCGATGTAAGTATAACCTGATTAACACGTTCAGATGTTTGTTCAATCGTTGGACTTATCCGGGCACGTAAACACATCATCTCATTCCACTGAGTATTGTGACTTTATGCATGCACCACAAAGGTCACGCAGTGCACCAGATGCAAAGTGGCACTCTATATATAACAGGTGCATTGCAAGTGGTGGTGGAAAATTTGTTTGAATTAAATATAAACATGTTATTCAACTAAAATATTTAGTTTTCAAATTTGAAATGGTGCTGAAACTCAAGCATAATAAAGATTTCATACGAATAAAAGCTAAAAAAAAAAAAAAAAAAAGCTCAATTATAATCAGTAAATATACAATTAAAAATGAGCAAACAATATTACAAATAAGTAAGCTGACATTCCGCTTTGGCATGACACCAAAAAAATATAGAGGTTTGATAATCAACTCCAACCACAACACTAAACAAATACATAACCACATTTCGTTTTTGCTCCCATTTTTCTTGAGTTGAAATAAATCATATCATACTTTTTCTAGGCATACACAAGTATTTGTTCACTCAAATTTTGTTCATATACTTCTTTTTCTTTTTTTCAAGTTAGGGGAGCACTTTGCCAACACGATCTATGATCCATCCACCTGACAAGTGTCATGGTATAAGGCCACTCTAAAATGTGCAGTTTTGTCACCTAACACAATGCCACAGATGTCTCAAGTTTTGGGGGAGCGTGCCGTTGGCACGTTGACCACAGGAATGTCCACCAGAGCTCTTACCCATGTATTGAATGTTCATGTTGCTATCATGAGCCGTCTCCATTGTCATTTGGCAGTACATCCTATGGCTCTAGTGAACCAGGACCTCTGCAACTGACTCCATCACCGGCAAGATATAAGACCTGCTACTGGGATGAGCTTCACTGAGATGGTTTTTGACGCATTGTGCACAATTTTTTGGTTGTGGCTGGTCTCAGATGATCTTGAAAGTAAAGAAGCTGAATGTGGAGGTCCTGGGATGGTGTGGTTACACATGGTCTGCTCTTGTCAAGCTGGTTGAATGTACTGCCAAATTCTCAGAACTGACTGGAGACTGCTTTCGGTAGTCAAATTAACACTGAATCCCAGTGGGACAGCTCTGGTGGATAGTCCTGCAGTCAGTATGGCAATGGCACTCTCCCCTAAAGCATGCCTGCTCTTCATGAAAATTATCAACAGGATTACACCTTTAAACATATACTTTTACCAAAGTATTACCTTGATCTAATCAATTACAGTAATCGAGAAAAAAACAAACTAGTGTGTGTGTGTGTGTGTGTGTGTGTCTTGTCACAAGTTGTAGACAAATTAATGAATACAAAAATCTAATTGCTCCACTTGGAGGCATAAATCTACTTTGACTGTAGGGACTGCAGTCTAATATACAGTAAAGCAGCACCATTTTCACAATTTCATCTTATTTCACATAGTATAGATATAAAACAGGCCATTATAATTTAGGTGAAAGGTACAAATTCCTATGAAATCTACATTTCACCTTTTAACTCGAGATAATGATGTCCCAACCATGTCATCTGCCAAGAAAATTGCAGGCAAGACACAACTATGTTAAAGGACTTGGCAATGTAATGTATAAATTGCTTGCATCTGTGTTAGCAGTGTAAAAACGAATGTGTGTGTGTGTGTGTGTGCATGTGTGTGTGTGTGTGTGTGTGTGCGTATGGTCTTGCACAACAACGCCATGTGTCCCTTCAGCAAACGTGGCCCTCCCATGTGTCTGTTCGGGGACCATGGACCCAACACAGAGGCAATCTTATACCACTGACAACAACAAAAAAAACAGAGGGAATGAGGGAGAAAGGAAGAAAGGATAAATCAAGCCCGTAGAAAGACAAAGGCAACTGGCCAAGGGGCCCGAAGTGTCATCTTGCCTCCACTTGGGGTGAAAAGAAGGGAGGGGAAAAAAGAAAAAAGGAAGTCTAGAGTTTACCAGAGGAAAGTTCTCTTTCTTTTCCTGGACAGCTGAGTGTCTTATTATGGGATTAGATTTAACCAGTGCCCCTCTAGGAATGTGGAACAGAGGGCTGGTGGTAATGGGTGGAAGACTTTGGGGGATGATGTGGGTCGGGCACTGAGGCGTAGGGGTGGGCCTGGGTGTGGGGTTCTGTTAGGTGGTGGTAGGCAGGGTCAGGGAGGCAGTATGCGGGAGGGCTTGGCGGCGTGCCCAGGGTGGAGGGGGGACCACAGCACTGGGGCCCACATGGACCTTTGCCAACAGTGCAATTACTCCTCATTCTGAACAGCTGGCACATAATGGGTATTCAGGCACTTGTGGTCCTTCGATAGGACACGGAGATCCCAGGTCGTCCCCCCTCGCGTGCCTCAGTACCACATGGCAACCAGGGATCACCCTACCAAGATGCTGCTGAGGATGCAATCATGCACACACATCGAGGCGTTTTACTTACAACTGTACCCAACTCAGAATTATGTCAGTCGAATAAGATTTGGCCGGTAAATATTAATACTTGACTTTTTTTTTTCCTTAAAACTTTTAAAGTTTGAATGGGGTTCAGCAAGACGTGTGTCAGTGGTGCTCATATGATATGGTTAATAGCACTAATAGCGCTAACAACACATCACAAAAGTGCAACAACATTTTTTGCCGACAGTAGGTATCAAACAAAAGTCAGTGACTGTATCATATTAAGTTGCTGTGAGTTGTAAATTCAACCCTTCTAATCAGAAGTGAGAAGATTATGTTATTTCTGAGCCTTACAGTGCAGTGTCTCTTGCACTGTAAGGCTGCATTAAACACGCTGAAGCTAAGAGTAGCAAAGTCTGGGGCCAAAACATCCCAAGAAGCACAATGCACAGAACACGGACTAAAAAAAAAAAAAAAAAAAAAAAAAAAAAATCACTGCTCAACTTGAAGCTTTCTCAGTCGACTGAGGGGTCTCGGACTGATTATTACATTATACAACTTTTAGGGGGCAGCCCTAGTTTAAATCTAACTAAATTTAATATAAATGTTTAAATACCTTCATACCTTCCTGGATTTCACTGGGGTATACAGTTTATTAAGGTATCAATGTGTGACATTACCACCACGAGATGTAAACAAAACGTAATATTCTTGCACCCATTTTTCTTATTCTCTTAACTGAAACTAAGACCTCCACTTTGCAGAGCCTGTAGTTTGTTTGTTTTTTTTGGGGGGAGGGGCATGTAACCAGGTTAGAACAGCCACATTGATGGCACGTGCAGTGCTGCTCAGCTGTGGCACATCTAGAGAAACACTGTCTTGACAATTTTTCTGTATGATGCGCAATTTTCAGTAAAAACAGTGAAAATGGTCTTTTCATATGATATAGACTCTATACTACAGTCTCAATGTATCTGTCACAGAAATAAGGAAATACAAATGTATCTCTTTTACTCAACCTTCCCCACTATGTTGTTAGACGCTGGAGTAGCTGGCACTGCTTCATAAATAAGTGGAGTATGTACCTTTAAATGTGGAAATAAAGTAGTTATAACTGTAGGCAGCTCTACAGCAACGCTGCAACAACAAATGCTGCCAATGTGAACACACTCTGCTCACACATGCAGCGTGACTCGTGTGTAACCTCCAGGGCCCGTGATGCACACTGCATGCAAAACATCCTCAATACAGCCTCTCCGGTATGGAGCTAATAAAAAAAGATAAGGGTCTGTATTTTTGATTGCATTTAAAATCACACCGTCTAGATTTCCAAATACCCTTATATACCATAAAACCGTGATACCGCCCATGCCAACCTGAGGTGTTACTCTGGAAGTGTGAAAGCAAACTAAAAGTAGGTGCGAGCACGATGCAAGCGCAGACACACACACACACACACACACACACACACACACAAATGCATCAAAGTGCAAGGATAGGCCTCGTCTGTGTTTGATCCACAGTAATATGCTAGCAGGCTGGGACCCGCGAGTTGAGTGTGGGGGAATTCTGTGTTTATAAATTCAGTCTGTTTGAAATTCAGTCCAAGTTTATAATCCACCCACTGTGTGGCGGCTTTGTGCTTTCCCTCAAAGCGCTCACACAATGTAAACACAGCATTTAAAAGGGAGATCTTTTTTTAATCTTAGGTCTAAAACAAAGGGAGCACAGGAAATGGACTTGGTCTTGAAGAGGAAAACAAACAGACGGCCTGTCAGTCAAGCTCATATGGTGCTGTGTGATGTCACGGAGGACAAGATGTGGGACCGGTGGAGATCGCCGTGTGTGTGCTCGAGCTACCAATATCAGTAGCCGGGAGCGCATGCCGAGTGTGTGTGGGGTCGTAACGTACGCTACATCCGTTAGCAATACAGCTGACTTCCTGTGTGTGAATTCCTCTCTTTGTCAGGTGGTGGTGATGAGCATGATTGATGCCTCGTGTGCGGTGATGGAGCGGTGAATCAGCGCTGCTCCTGGGCAGCCTCGCCGCAACGACTCCAAGAGTCTTTGTGACATGCAGAAAGCCTCATCCTCAGTTCCTCCCTCAGAGGGGATCACGCACAGGACGTGCGGAGACCATCAAAGAGGCAGTGTAGGTTGAGACGATCATATCAATACTATTGTGTGCACGCGTGTGTGTGCGCGCACATTACGCCTATGCAACTGTGTGGGGCACAAAACAGATGAGAGCCTTATGCTGAACATTATAAAACACTCAGGCCATCTGAGAGAGTTTAACTGGTGTGTTCCACTTCACTTAAGGAGCAGCAAACAAGGGGATCTCTATGTGCTGCTAAGTCAACACAGACCTTCCTCCGCTGCTCCTTAAATGTGATTAAAGATTTGTTCGTAGTTTATCTATCTGCTCTTCATTTTAGCTGCTCCATAATCTCTCTATCACTCCTCTAATAAACCTATCACAAATTCTCATACGGAATGAACACGTTTTTTTCCCTTTCTCGCTCTCTCTCTTACAAATGTTTATCCAGGGAAGGGTTTATTTGGCAAACATACAGGCCAACCGTTGAGGAGCACTTCTGCATCACCTGGAGATTAAGTGCCTGTAAAGTCCCTCAAAGCCTTTGGCAGTTGGGAGGGAAACTTACTTCACTTTCACTGCTCAAATTATCTCCGCTGGTCCAACAATTCCAACTGGAAACTCCCATCAAGTGTCCACTTTTACATCCCTTAACCTTTTCTGGGGACTCAAAAAGCAAATAGTCCCAGGAACTAAAATCAGGAACTTAATGAGAAGTAGTGCAGGGATGCTCATTTTGCTTTTGGGCATCTTTTGCAGAATGACAGGTGGCCAGGGGCCAGTCGCAGCAGGCCCAGACATGTTTCTTACATTTTAGGACATTTTTTAGGATTTCAGGACATTTACAGAAGTTTAAAACATTTCTAGGATTTAAGGACTTTTCTTTGATTTTAGGATATTTCTAGGATTACAGGATATAGGACATTTCTAGGGTTTTAGGGAGATTCTAGGATTTTAGTACATTTATATAATTCGAGGATGTATATAGGATCTTAAAACATTTCTTGGATTTGAGGGCGCTTCTAGGATTTTAGGACATGTATAGAATTTCAGGAATTTCTTGGACTTTGGGATGTCTGTAGGATTTCAGGACATTTCTAGGATTTTAGGACATTTCTTCTCAAATAAGGATGTGGTTTTGTTCCTCCTGCTCTCTTTTGGTCAATTAACAGAAAATAACTATTCTGATAAATGACCATTTAGTTTTTCAAGTCAAACTACCAATGCTTTTGTGGGTTCAGCTTCTTAACTGTAAGGATGCCATGTTGTCATACATTAGTAGTGACCTGGAGGTCAGGACACCCACCAGGGAAATTTTAAGTGATTTATGTTAAAATACATGCTTCACATTCCTCACTTCTACTCTAGTACTCATCTTTGTTATTTTCTTGTTCATCACTAGCTATTCTTCCTTCTTTGGGGCTCTGGAAATGATTCAAATAAAACAAAGGGAAAAATCTCAACCAGTAGAAATACAAAACCAGTGACAAGGGATAACAAGCTGTTTTGTCAAAAGCAGGACAGGCTGACGATCTTTGAGATACACGATAGCAAACTAGTTTATTGTTGCCATTGAAAGTTGCAGCATTTGCAGAAGATCTATAACATTCAGAGTGGCATACTCAAATGCCCTACAACCCTACGAGATTTGGGCACGCAAAAACAACAGTCCATGAATGAATGCTCATGTGGGAAAAAATCACTAAAAGGTTCCTTGAAAAGTTTCTGTGATTCAAAGAAGTGTCAGTGGCTTTAAGTTGATTTTCAATTACATAGTAAAAAATCGACGGTGCCTTTCAGGAGTTCCACTGTGCTTTAGCCGAACCCTAATCAGTGATGTCACAGAAGGTGAAAACAGAGCTACATGTTGAGTGCACTCAGTGCTGACTTATCTTTCAAACAAATGTAACTGGAACAAATCAGACAGCTACAAGAGGTTTGTAACTGGTGATGAAACTCAATTTATTACTAACACCTCTGTATGCCTTCATCGGCAAACAAGACCATCAGTGAGGAAACTATTTCTATATAGTTGTTCTCTTTTCTTTCCTTTTTTGTAAATATAGTTATGGTCCACAGACCACAAGAGCCAATGTTTTTACATTTTCCCAAAGGGAATGCAAAGTTTCATAGTGAGAAGTATGTTAGAGAGTTAAAAGGAAGCAGGAGGGGATTTAAAGAATAAAGAATTTTACTTCTGACGTTATATTTTTTAATTGTGGCTGATACTTGGACAAGATCAGCAAAGAAAAAGCAAAAAAATGACTGAACAAGAAAAAAAGCTAAAAAAGGATGGGGATGGAGCACAGACAAAAAAAGAGTCAACCTTGATCAATCATTCAACAGATGGAGAGAATTACGGGACATGACAGGATCAAAACTGATCCTAAATTGGCCCTCTTCCTCCGAGACAGGTATGTAATCTGTCTATTTTATTTATGAATTATACTGGGAGGCATGATTTGAAGTCAAAATATGAATTTACATCAGTGGCCGAACAAAATTCTCTTTGTTTTCTTTCAGTTTTTCATGTTATAGCCACGAATTTATTATACCTCATCGCTAAGCATCCTGCAAAGAACTGCTTGAGGATCAAAAATAAATTGCATCTTTCAGAACAAATACTGCTCCAACCACATCAAGACCTGATTTAACAGATTTAACTCAAAATGAAAATTCACTGTAGTTGCTTTAATAAAATATCATGCAACTCTTGGAGAGTAATACATTTAAAAAAAAAAAAAAAACAGCACCATCATGTCAATAGTTGTTTACAGTCAAATATCCCCAGCATTTCTCCTTGCATCACCCTGCTGCAGAGCGCTGGTGTTGCAGAGCTGAGGCTTGAGTCTAACATGCGTATCAGCAGGGACCATGCCAAGAACATCAGCTTACGGCTGACTGTAATATGATTAGAAGCACACAACATAAGGCACCGCCTGCCTGGGAGCAGAACCATGACTCCCATGCTCATGGGCAGGATTAAACTAATGTGAGGCGGTTTGTGTGTGTGTGTCTGTATGATAAAGAGGCAGAGTGACGGAGAGAAAGGAAACTGCTGGGACCAGTATGAAAAGACGCTCATTTTGGTGTTTTTCTTGTCTGAACATTATTGTTTCCCGTCATTCCCACTCCTCTATTGTCTTGTCAACTCTCCCTCCCCCTTTCCCATCTTCCCTATCAGGTGGCTGGGCCTCAGCATCTGCCCTGTTGGCACAACCCCATCTGTAGCAGCAGCCAGCAGAGGCTCAGCAGCCCGCTGATGTCAAAAAGACCCTCTTTCATCTAAACCTGCTTCATTCAGCAACTCCACTCTTTGGCCTGCACTTTACTCTGAGCCCTCTTTTGTATGCGTCAGTGTGTGTGTGTGCTTTGTGCATGTAGTTTCTGTGAGTGTATTCTCCCCATAGGGTGGTCCTGAGTTAAAACATACACCTGTTGTTAGTAGTAAAGGAGCAGGGACGTCTGTCTGGGTCAGACAAGACGGGTTCAGAGAGTGCAGCTGCCAGGATGACAGAAACCAGCCTTTATAGTAAAAGCGGGAGCTGAAGTGATCATTGTAAACATTTGAAAAATACATTTAGACATACAGAGGTACAACATATTTTGTCATATTTGATGAAACTGTCACTATATAGACACAGTCTAATAAAGTCTGTGAAAAAACATGTATAGCTCCTCCTCCTGTTGCCTCTAAAGGCACTTGTACCACGGCTGAAGGAAACAACCAATCAGAGCCGAGGAGTCTCTAACACAGCTTTCAATCATGTACATGAACTGTGGTCAAACAGTCAAACTAAGCAGCGCTGATTAAATATGAATCAAGATTCTGTTACTACAATGCCTGTTTCTCACCTCAAATGATGATCAGAATTTAGTGTACTGTTTAGCTGTAAAATGAGAAAGTTGGTCCAGCAGGAGGGCAGTGGCTGCTGCTTCGCTCAGTTTTCTCCAACATGGTGGTAAGGTCACAAACTCTACTCATTTTGCAGCTTTTACAATGTATCCTCGTACAACATTTACAGGGTTTCCCACATATTCATTTATTTGTGGCAATATTTATCTCAATATGTGCCACCACATTTGATTTCCTATTTTTGGAGTTGGATCACCATTTAGGGCCGCTCTAAGAAAATAAACACTGTTTGAATATTTCTGGCACCACACTCTTGTAACACTGAGCATATATACTCTGGGCACAGACAGAGCAGCGGTATGCCAGACACAGTGAAAGTGAAACTTGACCGTTGATTGAGCTTGGGTTTAAAAGTCTGCTTTCAATCTCCTCTGCAGCACCATCGATCTGATCACCTTTAATCCAACTGACTGATCAATTATCCATCACGTGACTCAAACTCCACAAACTACTGCTGCTGAAGGAAAAAAAAACCTCACAAAGAGTCCTGCATGCACTGTATTCACAAACCTGCAAAAACGTCTGAATTTAGAAAGGAGACACAAAATGATACAAAGGACAAACACACAATATAACAAATTTGCACCCCACAACTGACGTTATATACTAAATGTGAAGTTATCTATGTAACGTAAAGTTACGCAGGGTAGGTTTAGGAAAAAAAATACAGTGAAGAAGTAAAATAAAATAACTGAAAGTGCGCTTGGTTTCACACAGTTCCAAACACCGGTCTCCTGGGGGGGAAGCTCTGTGCTGTATGACCCAATCCACCACCCCTAACCTGCCTCCTTACATGGACTTCCGGTGTTTCTACTACTTCATCTTTACTCCCTTCAGTGCATTGGTCACATGATCACAGCCTTCCCGATTACGTGGGTTATAAATGAGTCACGGTGCATTACTGTTCCCGAGTATGCAGTGCAGGGGAACAGCCTGTGTGTGGATAAAGTGACAGCTTCTGCAAATACTCCAAAAAGCTTTTTTTGAATAAAATTTACCAATTACAACTTTAAATTGTGCCCAGCACTCAGCCACTGTCTGTTTTTCTGTCCTTAAGCTTATCTCACTGACTGTATGAGAAGATGGACCTTCTGCCAAGAAATACGGGTTCACTATTAAAATCTGATTAAAAATGTGGGATTATTGCCACTACAAAAGTGATGATGTTAAGTCCACAATTACAAAAATATATTATAAAAATATAAAAGAAAAAAGGAAAAACAGAAATACCAAAACAAGAGAAATAAATATTTTCACATCCAATAGTGTGCTCATAAGGTCAAGATATCAGACTCTTGTAATAACATTTCTCTGCTCAGCATTGGCAGAGGTTTGCACCGTTCAAGCACCTTTTCAAGTGCCTATTAATTTTATGATTTATACGACAATTCACAGTGAAGAGACCAGAACAACACAAAGCTACGACCAAAGAACCCCGTAATCACATGGGATTAGCTCTAGGTTTGTCTGAGCCATAAGGAAGCTGCAATTTGGGGCAATATTAACATAAATCAATAATGATTGAGGATAAAAAATGACTTATTTCCATTGTCATAGATTAGAGGTACTCAAGGACGTCTCGGCTCTTGGAGGTCACGGGGACTGGTAGATAGGGTTGACTCATGGGTGCCCCCCCCCAGCCCCACTGTGATGCACAGCTGCTCCCGTTCACACAGCTCCTCCCTGGCCTTGGTGTCAGAAATCAGCATCTAAAACAAAGCACTTAAAACACTCAGCGTGACACAAACAAAGACTAACCTCGGGAGCCGGATAACTAAAAATCTAACCACCCAGAGACGTCCACCCAAGGGTCAGCGAGGCCAAGCTCGACACTGGCTTTCAGTGTCTGGGGACATTTATGACGTCTGGGTCCCTGAGCAGGGGTGGCTGCCATGACTTACAGCACTAATCTGAGGGGTTATTCAACCCCTTGGAGCTTACAACCGTCAAGGCTTTGATGCCGTATATTGTTATGGCATCTGACCGCATTCCATGGCTCGGAGACGTGATTGGATTGTGTTGTTCGCTGCACATCTGTGTGTTTGCCAGGCAGGATTAATGGCTTGTTGACCGCAGTTCAGTCTGGGTGTTTTCTATTTCCGACCCCAGCGGATTTCATATCATAAGAATATCTGTCAATCAGACAGCCTTGTAATCTATACAACATTTAATTTCATTCAGTCTTCAGTTCAGCTTCTGTACTATTCCACATTATCAGACCAAACACTTCCTTGAACAAAAAAAAAACCCACTGTGGCTATTTCAGGGCAGACAAACTGGAAGTGTGAGAGACCTTGTCACCGCTGTCACAGGTGACAGGGTGCTTTCATCACATGCTCAGTGTCAACTCCGTCATGTATTGCCTCAGCTGTCATGACGACACTGGGTGTTTCCAGTAGTCGCAGCCCAACATTTTTCACCTTGCTGCTGTGCTGTGCCGCTCTCTGCCTGATGGCACAGAAACATGGGAACTAATTTCCATATCGCTCCCCGAGGAATTGTAATTAAATTTCATAATTACTTCAGGGATCTCAACTCTGTCGCTTCAGCCAAAACAGTAGGAAAGTAGGCTAGTGTGTGTGTGTGTGTGTGTGTGTGTGTGTGTGAGACAGAAAAATCTTTTTTATTTTAACAAACGCCACCTCTGCTCCCACCTCCTCTTCCTGTCATCTTTTTTGCTTTTCCTCTTCACCCCTCCTTCTCTCTTTCTCTCTCCGGCCCATAAAGCCATTGACCTTGGGGAGCTCCACTACTTTACCATATCCCTGGTGTTTCATTGCACCCCATTGTGCGTACACTCTGCAGGTCAAAGGTCACAACAGTAGGTCACAGCGCAGTGAAAGTGTCCAGACGGCTCACTTTAACGCTTTTTATTGGGGGATCCTTGAGTCTTTACGGGGCTAAATGTCTGAAAATGATACGTATCATTTTGGGATCAAATGGTTTTATTGCCATTACAGCGCCACGAAATTACCGAGCACTTCCAGAGCATAAAAGTGATATATGAACATGGACATTTAATGAGACTTTAACAGCAGCAAGTTAGGAAAAAAAAGTTTAGATAATTAAAATAACACTCAATCCTGGAGGTGTGCTTGAGCAGTGCTCTTAATGAAGTATTTCACTGCTGGAAAGATGGTCTTTTCATAAAAGTGGTCCATTTATGCAGTACTTTTGAGGCTGGTGCCACATGACCACAGAAAACAGAAAAGAGATTGTGGTATTTGCTTTTGCTCAAGAAGTAGAAAACCTACAACTAAGGGAATGCACTGTGCTGCACAGCGCCAATACATATTCCCTCTGGTGGGTGACGTAATACACGCTCTCGTCGTTTGACTCAATGGTGGCCAGCTAAATGGTAAGCTAAAACATGTTTCTGAAAACAGAGGCAGAAACAGAGTCTTGGTTCATATTTGATCAGCACAGCTTCATTTAACCGTCATTTTACCTGTGCAGGAAACAGTATGGTGCCCACTTCCTGTTCATAATCTCTCGCTATTACAGCATTTTTGACAACATTTATGCAAAAAAATGGACAAAAAAAGGATTTTGGTTTATATTTCATCAGCACTGCTTAACTGCCTAGTTTGAAAGTCTGGCCTGAGTTTGAGAGAGAGAAGGGCAGGTCTCTCTCTTCATCCACTTTTATACTCTTTGGGTCTGTGGTGGCAGCACGGATGGCAGGCAAAAATGAAAAGTACAATCTGTAGTTCAAGTAACAGTCCCAGAGCCAGCTAAAAACCTGGTGTTAAAGTTTGACTGGGGTTCGGTCTGCGTTTAAGAGTGAGAGAGGAGGGTTTGTCACTCTCTCAATCAGCTTCTATACTATTTGTATCTGTGGAGGTGGGCATACGAAAATGCACATGTATAATTTGTAGTTTGAGCAACAGCAAAACAGCAAAAGATATGAGTGGGGAGAAGGAAACCTACTTGGTAATAAATCTTATTCGGATTTTGAGAGGGGCAGGTTTCTCTCTCAGTCTGCTTCTATAGTCTTTGTCAGCGTTGTGGCGGGTATAGAGAATGATAAGGAGGATCTGTAGTTAAAGCAACAGCCCAGGAGCCAGCTAAAAAGCTTGTTTTAAAATTTGATTAGTTTGTTTTGAGCTCTCGCTCTCGATCCGCCTCTACAAGTACAATCTGTAGCTCTTGTGCAATTATGAGTGGGGAGATGAGCAGGGAGATCTGGGCACTGGTAACATAGAGGAAAGTTTACCACACTTCATTTACACGTATTACCCATATTTTTATGATACAAAGCTGGTTAAAAATGGCAAAGTATCCCTTTAAGCCTCAAAATGCCTAGTTGTGCTGTTCAGTGACCCAGAGCTGAAGCTCCCAAGTGTGTGTGTTAAGTACTGTAGAGACATGAAACATCACAGTGATAAGAAAGAGCATGTGTGCTCAGCAAAACACTCCCCGGGACGTAAATATATTCTATTACTAACCAGGCTGAATCCCTGGTTGATGTGCAGCTGGCGCTGCGGAGGTGCCAGCGAGAGGAAGGGGAAGCGCTGGCGCAGTTGGGGCTCTACTAGATTTCCCTGTATTGAAGTAGAAAGCAACAGGGAAGTGATATAATCCTCCTCTGGACATCGGCCAACATCTTCCATCCTGTGAACAATACCTCCCCAACACCTTTCCGCACCGTGCAGCGTGCACATTGTGTGTATCTGTCGGTGTCTTCCTCTCGTGCCTGACAAGTGCGGGGATCACGGGGTTATATAAGAGAGATGAGGAATCATTAGGAGGCTGGTGGGCGACATTGGAGGGGGGTAACCCCAAGGGACTGGGCTGCATTCCAGCACTTCTTCCTCCTACTCATCCCCCCTCCTCCCCTAGGTCCCCCCACCACACACACACACACACAAAACTCCCCCGGGCCAGCACGCGACAGGTGCTGACTTAAGAGCCCCTCTCCTTCCTCCTCACACATCCACTTATGCCCCCTTTACGCCCATTACAACATGCACTGCCACCACCCCAGACCAGTCTTTGGCTCTTCTTCTTAACACACACATGCGTAATACACATACCTGGGCATGGGGGGGTGTTTTCATATCCCAAACTAAACACACACCCATAGCCTCCTATCCATGGCCAGCTGTTCTCAGATTAGTAGATTTACGTGCTCTGCATTGCAAAGGAATTTTCCCCGGATATATTACTACAAAACACTTAATTTTAGGGGCATCACTGTCTCCTCTGCTTCTCTCGTTTCCTTCCTATTGTTTTCTCACCTCATTTGTCTTTATATCAGCCTCTTGTCTGTGTTTTTCTATATTTGTCTCTTTCTTTGTCTTTCCTCCCCTTCTCAGTCCCTTAAATCCTTTTCCTAAATCCCTCAAGGTCCCAGAGCATCCTATTGTGTCTCTCTCCATCTCTCTCACTTACTTCATCATTCTATACATTACCTCCTCCTCCTTCTCTCTGCATTACATTTTCCCTCTCTCCTCTTTCTTTGTCCTTTTTTTTCTCCGCAGTCTCTCTCCTTCCCCTCCCTCCCTTCTTCTCTCTCTCCCTCCCTTGTGTCTATTGGTGTTAGCCAGTGCCAGACTGTTGTAGAGAGAAAGAGAGAAAGAGAGAGAGAGTGTGTTGCAGACTCCAGGCGGTTAGTGTTCCTGCCAGCCGTTAGACACACACACACACACACACACACACACACACACACACAGAGTCAACGAGGACAATGTGTCTGGGCTGCTGGGGGAAAAAAATGCATGGCTGCGCTGCCACCCTGAGGCGACTGGGGGTATAGCTGCAACAGGGGTCATGAAGGGGGAGACACAGTGGATGATGAAATACTGGCAGCTTTTCAGTAACGGCTGAGCCGAGCCGGGGCTGGGTGGGCGGGGTCAGCTGCTGTGAGCTCATTGCTGCTGCTACTAGCTCACGGCCACAGCAGCTATTATGCAAGAGAAAGAAGGGAAGGGAGGGAGAGAGAGGAGAGGGGAGGGATGTGAACAACAGCAGGTTCAGTGAGGATAATGCACTCGGTGAGATGATGTACAGAATGTCATCAGCGTCGGCGCCTTAAATCTCCCCGACACATAAACGCAGACTTGCACAGCTCCTTTGTCTCCAAATATGGTGACTCCTTTTCTTTCTTTAGACTGCATTCCACCAAAGACTTGTGAGCTTTTCCTTTCTGCTGCGAACAGTAATCATCTCAAAGACAAATGGTGATGTCCTCAGGCACAGCGAGGACCTTTAGCAGATAAATGGCTTTAATTAATCTTGTTGAACATAGCTCCGAGATATTTTAATCGATGAAATATGATGAGAACATCCTTAGTTAAATAGATATGCAAATAGTCAACTGCGAGGCAAATCTATTCAAATCTGTATTGTTTCTTCACATTGAGCGCAAGTTCAAAGGAGGACAATATATCGCGTGAGAAGGGACTCTTAGGAAAACACAAGGTGACCCAGACAGGAGTTGCTCACATAATTTAAAAGGTTGTGCTGAAGTGGCAAGATTAACATGTTTCTCCATCGGAGCTTCCCATTCAATATCCATTTTAAAGGAGTGGTGGAGGTGATGTGAGTGACAGTCAAGGGCACGCCAACACTGTTAGGGTGGTGTTACACAACACGGAGGAAGACGCTGATTAAGGCTGAATGCTGGGCTGCAGGGTTCACGACGGACGCTTTTTCCCCAGTTCCTCTGTGACAGTTTGTTCTCTCGCAGTCACTCTGAGGAATAAGTGCGCTCTCTTAAGTCAATAACGTCTTTAATAGCCACAAAGTGGACATGTGAGTGTTTTCATATTAGATCATGAGGAATAAAAGCATCAGGTGATTTCAATCTTGAATATGATGCAAGGAAAAAATGTATTCACCCTGACCCTGGAGCGCGAGCATTCCTGTCTCATTTGCCTTTGTTTGTGCTTACTCTTCATTTCTATCTCACTCCACTTTGCTCTGTACTACCCCCCCCCCCCCTCCCCCGGCTGCACACACACCTGCTCTCACATATTGAAAACTGGGGTGACCTTCAGGATACAGAAGGTGGCACACATGCATCCTTTCATTTCTAACTCTTTATTTAGATTTCTATAAGCTTGGCAAGTGAGACCTTGTGCCTTTTTGTATTTACTTAAAGGGATACTTTGCCAATTTCTAACCAGCTTTGTATCACAGCAATGTGAGTATGTGTAAATGAACTGTGGCTAACCTCCCTCCATCTTATGAGCACACATACCCTGCTTCTCTCTATATTTTGCATAATCTGGCAGATGTTTTCTGGCTCTGGGGCTGTTGCTAAAGATTGTGTTTCTGCATTTTTGTGTCCCCCGCCACCACGTCAAAGGCTACGAAAGCAGATCGAGAGAGAGACCTGCACCTCTCCGAATCAGAATAACATTTACTACCAGGAGGTTTTCTATCTCTCAGCTCAAAATTTTCCCTGGCTTTAGCGCTGTTGCTCACACTACTGTTTATCCTTCTGCATTACTGTATACGGGCCACCATTGACTCTACAAGTACAGAAGCGGGTCAAGAGAGTGACGCCCCTCTTTCTCTTTCTCAAACTCGGATCAAAGCGTAAAACTAAGCGTGCTGATCAAATAGAAACTCAGATTCTGTTACTGGGTTGCCTATTTCTTGCTTAAAATGTCTTCAGAAACATATTTTATCATAATGATAAACTCTAATTTGAGATTGTTTATCAGCCAATCATCATATTTCGGCAGGTAAAGCATTTATTGGTCCGGTACAGCACAGTGCATTCTTGTACTTGTAGGTTGTCTTTGGTCATATGGCACCAATTTTAAAGAACGTGTTTTTCTACTGCACAGACAGCGCAGTTTTATGAAAAGACCATCTTTCCTGCAGTAAAATACGCCTGTAACAGCTTTAACAGCACAAAAAAAAACTACTCCCATGTTGCAAAGTGTGTGAATCTTAGTTGGACTCTTTGAGTTTGTTTTCAGTTTTCAAATCTTGTTACTTCTCCCACAGGTGTCAAACTGGCTTTGTGTTTGTTTGTGTCAGCACCTTCCCAGAGCCCTGTCCATCCAATCAGCACGCAGCCCATCAGGAGCATGGGAAAAATCGGTGATGAATATGAACCTGAAAGCACCATCAATTAGAAGACAATCAAGGGCCGCAAGGACAAAAGGGTAAAGACAAAAAAAGGAAAACATTTTTCTTTTCACGGCCATTCTCGAAGACGGTTTAGATGTTTAAAGTTTCGTGGAATTGAGGCCGACAGGCTCCTTCGAGCCCAGTGGGGTACTTATAATTTGTTGGGGGAGTAAGGGAGGGAGGGAGCTGGAGAACAATGGCATTGTCCCTGTTGCACTAGAAGCCTGGTCCACCGCCACTGCCGGCCCGGCTGCAGATTGTTAGTAGTAATTTGCTTTATGTTGAGTGGAAGCAGGATCAGAGATGAAGTGAGGCGTGCGTTAATTCCTCTGCAGGGATCACATGCCCTTATCAGTCTCCAATCACAACTCCATCAGCGGGGGTTACATAACCCTTGGTACGCCATCACGGCGACCACCCAGGGCTGGTCTGCACCTCCGCCAAGTTTTTGAGATTACAAGCAACTGGCATCATATACGGTAATCTGCCAGAGGCAGCATTCGTGCTCGATCTGTACACGGGATCAATATGTAATGCAAGAGCAGACGAGGTCAGACTGCTTCTCGGCCAGTTCTCCTGCAATGCTCAAATTACTCATTCGTCTTTACCGCAGCAGCAAGAAAACAAGGATTGATTATGCCTGCTGGAGATCAATAGCAGACAAACAACTGTCTCAGCGTGGCGTTAGCAAAGCAAAACCATAATCCAACATTCAGTTAGGAAGAGCTCACATGGAAGACAAAATTAATTCACATGTGAGATCAATAATTGACAGTTTGTCCAGTCGTGTCCGGCTAACGGACATCCTCCAGCTTCATTCAGCATGACAGCAATAATGACAGCGGCGAGGGAAAAAAGAGACCGGAGACTGAGAGATGGAGAGAGCAAGCGAAATAAAAATTAGACACAGCTAATGCAGCAGGACAGTAGCTTTGTACTAGTCATTGTGCTGTCCACTGTGTGATAGCTTCCCTCAGGCCGCTGTGCCCTTCGTTGGCGGTAATTTGCTGTTGTCACATTTGGTTTATATCAAGACTGTTCTACAGGCCACATCATACGAAAAGACTTCTACAGTTTCCCTATGCTTTCCCGTGGCTCCTGGTCAGAGGCCCAGCAGAGGGGCTCAATGGCTGAGGCAGCCCAGGGTGACAGCTCTCAGTTTTTTGCGGGAGGGCGGCCTGGTGGGGTCCCGGAGCCTCCAAAGTTTCTCAGCTGTGAGGGGGGCCCGAGGACAAGAGGTGGAGGGCTGGTGGAGAGGAAGCGCATTTTTTGTTGAAGGGTGTATTGTCACCACCCATCATCTCTCATTGCCCCGTTGAGAGTTGAGGGGCTCGACTCACATTTTTCTTTTCAATTGCTTTCCTCCCGTCTCCTATATCACAGGACAACTCCACAGATGCATGGGAATCTGTGATATAGTCCTGAAAAATACCAGAGGCACATGGCCACTCTTACACTCTCACCAATTGCGTCTATTAACTTCATATTTGAGGGATCAGGGCCTCTTAGGATTTAGGCTCATCATTGATATTGCAGGCCGGACACATTTAGACAAAATGCCCCATTCTCCTGCCGGCTTTGATCTTCCATTTTCTCCTCTGCCACAATTGATATTTACATTACATTAGCGAAACACATGCATGAGAGACCATATGCGCATATAAACACACACACCCCATCACAGAGTGGTACTAACACCTCCCAGTGGGGTCCCAGTGGCGGAAGACATCCTGCACATCAAGACCATAGGGTCATTGTTATTAGTGCACTATATGGCGAAGAGCAGGCTTCATCACTCAACTAACTGCAGTGAGAGACAGGAAGAGGAGGTGTGTGTGTGTGTGTGTGTGTGTGTGTGTGTGTGTGTGTGTGTGTGTGTGTGTGTGTGTGCCAAGGCGTATAGGGATTAAGAGATGGTGGGGAGGGGGTGGGGGAGAAAAAGTGAAAGATGGTGAGAAAAAAAAGAGGGATACCAGAAGAAGTGTGAGAGTGAAGACAAAAGAAACAAAGGCAGAAACGGGGCAACAAAGAAAGGTAGGTTGTGAGACAAAGGCACAAAGAGAGTCGGGGGGTGAGACAGACAAGAGAGAGACAGACAAAGAGAGATGATCCACTACCTATGCAGACTACAGCAGGAAAATCCGTCTGGCCTCCCCTCCCCGAGCAGAGCGGAGCGCACCAGGCTATTACAGTAATGAGAGCAACCGCCGGGGTGACGTCATGCATCTATAGCATTACTGCATTCACTGATGTATAGGACAAAGAGGATGAGAGAGAAAAGCAGGGAAAGAAAGGGAGGCAGGGATAAAGAGACAGGACAGAGGAGAGATTTGAGAGAGTGGAGGGATGCAGGCGAGGGCGAGAGGAAGTGCAGTAAACATGAATGAGAAACAGAAGGGGTTAAAGACAAAGAAAACAACGATGGGAAATTAATTTTCCCCTCCCTCATTTGACTTGCCTGGCTTTGTTACATCTGCAGGTGGAAAAATCAGCTTATTAGATAACAGCACCCCTCCTCCCCCACCTCCCCTCTCTCCCTCATTGCGCACTCACATTAAATTCCCCTCCACAGTCCAATTCACAAAAACAATAAAACACTTATTGCACACATATGCATGTTGGTGGCTCCTCCACCCGACATGATTAGGATAATGAACGCAGCGACAAAAGGAGACCACCAATTATCTGCTTCTTCAATCCTAATTGGCTGGAGATCACTATCGCTCCCTAATCTGATGCATAGTGCTTCCAAACCAGAGCGCACGGTTCAAATGAAATCTTGTACTTGTGCTGAAATTATGTGACAATCAGGCTTATCCTGTATTCATGTATATGGAAAGTAATTGAGGCACGCTTGAGCACATTCCCACAGTTCCATGCATTGACAACTGGGAGCTGCCCAGTCCAACCAGCCCTCGTTTATTGGCCACTGAGCAACTCTGAGCAGCTGGTGGGTAAGTGCCTTGTTCAAGGGCACCTTGATGG
The DNA here is from genome assembly GCF_008729295.1 of Plectropomus leopardus. Classification (NCBI taxonomy): domain Eukaryota; kingdom Metazoa; phylum Chordata; class Actinopteri; order Perciformes; family Serranidae; genus Plectropomus; species Plectropomus leopardus. The sequence continues at coordinate 15,186,997 of NC_056478.1, read as the reverse complement.
TACACTGCAAAAAATCTACCCTCTGAAACAAGCTAAATATTGGAAAACGTTAAGCCGTTAAGCACTAGTATCAAAGAAAAAACATGCCAATGGATTAAGCAAAATAAAAAATAATGCTGTTTGAAAGGCTGTCTGACCTTGAAACTAATTTAAAAAGAAACATATGAGCAATAACAAAATTCAAGATGAGCAGCTTTTTTACTAACCAGAAAACTGTAGCACAAAATAAAAAAATGTTACGTTTTTTTTTTTTCCAATAGAGTTCTAGTTTTTTTTGAAAACCATGCCAACTAATTTCTTGTTGGCTCAGGATGAAAAATGTGATTTAAAAATAAACCCCAACATCTGTGTTTTATACAGCACATTCACACAGAATAAGCTAAATCTGTATTTTACCTGAATTTACTGACATTATCCCCCAGATATGATGCACACAGTCATTTGTAACTCTCTACACCGAAACTCTAAATAGCACCACTAACTGTGATGATTAGCATCATCGACTCACAGTTGTATGCCTCTGCAAACTGGTAAAATTGCACTTTGCATCCTCATATGTGAAAACATGGATGCTTCACAAACATCTTCCCCTGGCTGTCACCAATTCATATCCATCTCCCCTTCTGTTACTGGGTTTCAACAGTTCCTAATGGCACAAAAAGTGTTTTTGCAGAACATTATAATGTCACAGTGAAGATGACCTTTTGTATATATATATATTTTCATCCCTTCATCATCATATTCTATTCGACACTGTGAGAAATCTTGCCTTACGAATGCATATGAATTTTAAGTTGTGGCCAAAATGATCTGTGAGGTCACAGTGACGGTGACCTTTGACATTTGGCCACCAAATTCTAATTACTTAATCCATGACTCAGGCTGGACGCCTGTGCCAAATTTGAAGAAATTCCCTCAAGGTGTTCTTTAGATATCACATTGACGAGAATGAGATGCATGCAAGATCACACTGACCTTGACCTTTGACCAGCACAACCCACTCAGTTCATCTTTGAGTCCAAGTGAATGTTTGTGCCAAATTTGAAGAAATTCCCTCGACGTGTTCTTGAAATATTGCATTAATGAGACTGACAGACAGAAAACCATCCCCAGCACGGAGGCATAACAAAAAGCCGAATATGACCCCAAATCCAAGAGATGTCAATTCATACAGAACTAATATTATTACATGACCTCTGTTTTTACACAACATGACAACAACATGTAATTTGCATTGGATTTTTTCCTTACAAATTACAGACAGGGCAGATTTGAATGAGCTTAAGCTCGCAGATGACCTCCACATTAATTAAAAATCACATAAATAAACGTCATCTGTAAACAAGTTTCACTATGTTTGACAAGATTATTTATCCTGAATAAGAAAAGATAAGATCAAATCATCTTAAAATCTCAAACTGCATTTCCCGCAGTTTATACTAGATACTGGAGCATGTCTAATAGTCCTTAGGCTACTTCATTGCCATTATTCATACCTTTAAGATTTCCCACACAAACTCAATATAACTTCTAAAAAAATTTCCACCATTAAAGAGTTATGATCAATGTCCGTGTTAGCAGTTGAAACACAAGCTATTTGGCTGAAGTATATCACTGATGTTTCCAGAGCACAAAGACAGAGAGGCTCTTTATTTTCGGCAGGCATGGCAGGGGGCGACCTGAGGAGCTATGAAACAGGGGGCCTCTTGAGTGCGACCACCCCAAAGACAGCCCGCTGCCGAGGCTGACACTGTGAGAGCTGCACAGGAATTTACCGTGACAGCGGAAACAGCCTCTCCTCAGGTGGACGTTCATAAAGACAGAGGGCACACACACGCACACACACACACACACACACACGTCCAGACCTTGGCAGTGAACCCTGGCAAAGCTCACCTCCCTGTAACCTTGGTGGTGGGATTCTAGGAAAATGTAAGCCTTTCCTCACCTTTTGATCCTAAAAATGTTCTCAGCCTCCCCTATACAGGGCAGCCCTGTCAACACAGTGTCAGATTAACACTTGTATTATCATATTTCTCAGAGAGGAAACATGTAGACTAAGTATTAAAACTGAAGTCTGCCTGCAACTTTCACCGTCGAAAGAAGGCATTTCTAAGTTGAATGTTTATGTATGAGAGCAACTAGTTGGTTCCGAGAAGCCTTGTTTCCCGGGGGCATAATTAGTGGGGGATAAACACTTCCTGTTACAAGAGCAAGTTTTTCAAAAGTAGTGGTATTGGGGCCTTGGTATGGACCGAGACGGGGCTGTTTACATCATGGTACTGTTGCTTTGTTGAGAGTCCAAAAAAACGTCACGTGGCAAAAATGAAACCAAGGGAGCCATTATAACATCCAGTCGCTGTCGTCAAACTAAAGACGGAGGGTAGAAGCCAGGGGCAGGCCTGTGCTTGATCATCAGGGGCCCTTCAGCAGGCGTCCAACCAGAGCCAACCTGGATGTGCATTAGTAACCAACTGGATCTACTGTACCTGAGGGCACAACCATTCCGCTCCGATCCAGATCAATCAGTGAGGTACGCCTGTGAAGAAAGCCTGAACTCTGGTGACCTGGCAGCGCAGGATAAAACAACATGCATCCTGGCTCCGACTTCCAGGTATTTCCGGAGTGCACCTTGGGCCTATTTTACAGTGAACCCGCGTATCGGCTTTCAAACTGAAAGTAAGTGAATTTGTGTGCACATGTATGTTGCCCACGTATGCGCGCATACGCACGTGTGTCGCTAACATGTGTTTCTGATGAGTCAATATAGATCTGCATTTCAAATAAAGATAATGGGAAGCAGAGCAAGAGTGAATGAAAGGGAGAGGGGGGTGGAGTATGGTATCCATAGGTGGGGAGGCGGAGGAGCGGGAGGACATTCCTGGGGCCTGATGTCGGAGGTAAATTAAAAATATCCCCGGCTGCTTGGAGGGGGTCCAGGTCGGCTGACACACACCGCTCAGTCAGGGAGCTCGCTGCTGATCCAGTAAGCGCTCACTCACGGCCAATTATGCTTCCTGTGATGTGTGTTCAGCCCCCCCTACAACACCCCCGCCACCCTGCCTCCCTGCCTTTGCCCCTCTAGCAACACCAGGCAGAGAGAGAAAGCTGTCAAAGCGCCGGGATCAAACCTCCAATCAAACGCTGGCTGTCACACACCCAGGTGATGATTAATGGCTTATATTCTCTGACCCAGAGAAGAAAGGAGAACAGAGAGTCAGCTACAGATGGGAGTTTTCAACTCATTACAAAAGCACAGTAACATGTGTTAGGAAGACCAGGCATCCTTCGTGTGTTCGTGCAGCCCAGCAACTGGCACCGGCAGGCAATTACAGTGTTGAGAGATGAAAGCTTCACTGCATTAGGAGAACGAGGTTGTCAAGGTTTTCATTGCTTCCGGGCAAATTAACAAATTAGATACAAGGAGTTTGCTATTCACCTGTGTCTCACTCAGACGACCAGAGGTTCTCCTTTACTTTCTCACACACACACACTCGCAGTAAGGGTCTCGCCACTGGCGTCCAGCCGTGTTCTGTGGTGGAAACCAAACACTGGCCTGTTTTGACTGGATGTGATCCTTGTTTCCGGGCGGAACGCTGCCAGAGGCGGATTGATGGCTCTCACCCAGAGGACGACGTTTACAGGAAAATCCTCCTGGCTGGAATTCTCCTTCTTTTTTATATTGGACTCGAAACACGGGGTCGCAGTCATGGCTGCGCCGGGGCAAAGTGTTCCCCAAGTGATAATGAAGGGAATGTTGCTGTGCATATCATCGCCACACACACACACACACACACACACACACACACATGATTGTACTCCTCTACCTCTGGGGGCTGTCACTGACATGATGCAGTCTCAACCTTAACGATCACAACTATATGTCTAACCCTAACCCTTCATTTGACCATGACCTGAACCCAATCTTGAAGGAAAAGACTGGTTTATTACAATGCAGGCCTTGTTTAAATAGTTTTGGCCATCATATCTATTTATTATGACAACATAGTGTTTACCATAGTATTATAAGTGCTTGAGCTCAGCAACAACACTAACTGCATCCTCATGTAACAATATGTACATCTTGCAAATGTCGCCCCTACCGGTTAGGTTAAGAAAAAAGAATCAAGCACAACATTTACATGCACAAAATATTCCGGTTTTTCTACTCCTACAAAGCTGTTTACATCACAAAAATGAATACTAAGATTCCTGCTTACATGCAGCCATGCGTACTCTAATTAACATGCCCTTACGTGTTGTTTATCATGTCAAAATATAGAAAAGTTGAACAGGAGTTTCTTGTGCCATTTTGTGTCTTTGCATGGAAATAGAATATTTTATTAATTCTCCTACTGGTGGTGGACTTGTTGGGCCATGAAAATACAGCCTCCCTCTTTCATTCCTCCAACCACCTTGAAAAGGTTTGTGCTGCACTATTTGTGCATACCCAAAAACCTGTTGATATCCAAGTATTTCATGAAGTTAAAAAGAGGGTGTATTTTTCTTTTGGGCATGCATCTCTACCACAGCCTTGCAAACTGCTGGCAAGTTGGTTTGTGTTCAATGCGCAGAGCTGACTGTAAACAGACAAGAGGCCGGGTGCAGCAAACTCTGATAAAAGTCCCAGTTGAGACGCATATTTTGAATACTCTGTATACGTGTATAAATGTATAAATGTATAAATTCAGAATATCCACAGAGTCGTTGTTTACATGACCCTCATCAAATTAAACGTAAATGTAGTCACAATGAGGCGTCGTCACATTACGAACTCGACATAACGTGACTCATCACTATTGCAACAGCATCCTTTATGGCCTCCCCTCCACTGACCTCCAAAAATGTCAATGCGTTCAAAACTCAGCTGCCCAGTTGCTTACACACTTACACTCCAGAGAACACATCACAGGCATCATTCAACACCTTCAATGGCTCCCAAACAGCACCAAATTCACACAAGATTCTCCTCATCACCTACAAAGCCCTCAATAACTTTGCCCCTTCATAGCTTACTGACCTTCTCTGACATCACTCCCCCAAACGCCACCTCAGATCTGATGCCAACCTTCTGACCCCATCACCAGGACTAAGCGCCGCACTTTGGAGGGCAGAGCCTTCGCCGTTTCCCCCCCAAACATCTGCAACTCAGACTCACTCCCCTCATTTAAAAATAAACTCAAAACCCACTATTTCAAAAAACACCTGTCTCCCACTGCCTCACCAAATCTGAACTGTCATATCTCTATTTTGCATTTGTGTTTTCTTTTTGCATTTCATGTAAAGCACCCTTGCACTATATAAGTCCTATCTATTATTATCATTATTATCATACAGAATTTAAAATAACTCGACAAACAGCTGTCTCTTGGGTCATAGTGTTTGTTTGACCCATCCACTACTTCAACCACCTCCCTATGCAGACTTTGTCACTCTTTATACTACATCACCTGACTTCCTCCTTTGCTCTCATTATTTAAGGGGGCTAGCCTGCTGCTTGTGGATCACCTGATCACTGCCTCCTGCCTCACAACTGTGTGGGTCATATATGAATTAGTGCATTATTTTTTATGGGTATAAATATGAACAGTGAATGAGAACAGCCTGCGTCACTACAACAAAGACCAACAGGTCCCTACAAACAAGTGGTCAGATGATGGTGCAGGTTATAATATAGCCTAAATCAAATTACTGTAGCTGAACCAGTAAATTGTTATATATGTTACAACAGAAAGTTTAATAATTGTTGCCTTTGTTTTCTTTTCCAAATAAGCTAATCTGGCGGTTTGTTTGAAACTTGTATGATCATCTGGGTGCTCCTTTTTAAACTTCTTTTTCTTTATCTTTTTATCTTAAACACACATTTAGAAAGATGTATAGTACATGCACATACTGTTTTTAACCCCCTAAACCTGCACACTTTACAGATATACAGTATGCGTTGCAGCATGCCTCCTCAGTGAACTTCTTGTGTACATGTACACACACAAACACACACACACACACACACACACTAGTTGAATCCATATGAATGAAAAAGCCCCCCGCCACATTCCTCCTCCTCAGCAGCAGGCAGACAGACTAGTTGCATCCGCAGTGGATCGATGAAAGAGAAAGACGAACACTGAGAGTAAAGTAGTGCAGGAAAAAATAGAGCAAGGCAAGAAGAAAAGAGGAAGGAGGGAAGAGATTAGGCAGGATGTGGAGAGGAGAAAATGACAAAATAAGGTTATAGGTGTACACAGATCCTCAAACAGGCATAATTTAACTGAGAATAAATATATATGCCTTTGATATATCAATAACTATCAATTTAATTGTACTTTTTTGTTAACACTCGACCTTTAATTTTACTTGCTTGTGTTTGTGTTTTGTCACTTGTAGTGAGATCACTTATTTTGGTGACATAGGAGGAGATATAACGTACCTACACAGAGAAGGGGAGGGGCAGGGAATCGAAGAAAAGAGAATGAGTGAAGAAAGAGAGGAGAGGACATGGGAAGAGACAGAGAGAGCAGAGAGGGAGGAAGAGAGAGAGACGGGGAGTGGTGACAGTGATAGAGAGCGAGCGGACTCCTGGGACAGCAGTAGAGGCGCGTCCATCGATCCAGGACAGTAAGCTGGCTCACATTTCACCTCCTCAGCAGTAACACCGGCGCTTTGCCATGGAACTGAGCCCTATATCCCGTCTGGACAGGGTCACCTCCACTCTATATGTGTCTGTGTATGTGTGTGTGTGTGTGTGAGAGAGAGCGAGAGAAAGAGGCGGACACAGGAAAACAGATCTGAAAAAGATATATTCTCTCTTGAATATTTAAAATCATACTTTCTTAAATAAGTTTATAAAAAAATAATTCGCCTGCTTTTATTGTACAACAAATTGTTATTATTCTTTAAGGATTAAATTAATACAGCAGTAAGGACAAGGAAATAAAGCAATACTAGATTAAATGATATTTAATAGGAGATCATTTACGATGAAAGTTACACCAGCCCACCATTGCTTTTTTATTGCGCCAACACATGGCATCTCAACACTTTGTCCAATTTGGATCGCTCCCTATGTCACATGCCGCCCTCATCAGGGGGAACTGATAGCCTGAATGAATCGCATCCATCCGTAAGTGGTGGGCCATGAGGGGGGACTGAGCTCGCCTCTCAAAGCCATCCACTGTCATCCGAGAGGGGGGCCGAGCCATGTGACAGACGACCGAGCATGTGGCATCTCGCTGACCCCTGACCCGGAAACCTTTCCCCTATCTGCCCCTGCTGTGGCTAACGGATGGCCCAGAACATCAGCGACCACAGGCCACTGGGGCTCTTTTGTGCGAGTGGTCAATCACATCAGAAAAGGTCACGCAGGGGTCAGATCAGAAACAGGTGAACTCTGACCCTCCGGTGCAGGCTCCAGGTTGTGGTATTTGGGCTGAGTATGTAGGAGCATTGATAAGACTGAGACTCACAGTCAGATGACATAAGATTGATACAACAGTTAGTAATGAGAGAATATGTGTGTGAAAAAAAGAGCACACAGACACGATAAAAGGTACAACATGGACATCGTGTTGAAGTTTTTTACATTTAAGTTCAGACTGAGTTAAAGTTTGGCTCTTTTTTGATCATCTAACCTTTTCCAGGATAGATGTTTGACTTAATTCATCAATGACATTCTTATTTAGGCGCTCTGCCATTTACAACTGGACAACTAGTGTCCATTTTTTGGCATTAAGCTGCCAAGAGTTGTTTTTTGAATGATTTGCAGAACTTAAATATATTTTGCAGGGTTAAGACTTGTTAAAAACCAAATAATCAATTTGTGTCATGGTCAAAAATTGCAATTCATAGACCACAAACACTAAATGAGGTGAAGGTGATGTAATCATCAAAGATATTTTAAATTCTGATTTGAAGGAATCGTTTTCATCGAACATCTAAATGTGTAATACTGATGAACAGAGATGAACTTTAAGACATCCTGTGAAGGCTTTTATTGCTCCTGCTCTTTTCCTTTTAAAAAAATGAATGCTTTTTAAGACTTTAAGACCTGCAGATACTCTGTCTTTCACATGTTTGAGAGACATCTGATGAAAGATTTTATTTTGAAATCTACTTAAATGAGCTTTACGGCAAGTTTACACTCTGCTGATTGTCTGACAAGTTAAACAAACTGCACCGACATGAGGAAACGCCTGACACAACCAGAGTAAAACAAATTCTGTCACGACCAAATGTGTCAGTTAGCAAGCTACCTATTTAAATTCTTCACCGAGTCGACCGCAAAATTAGAGAAAACAGAAAACTTCCCTGGCAAATCTTTTCATATCTTTCCAGGAGTCTGAGGGCCGGCTAAGGACTTATTCCTGGACCCGGCCCAAAACCTTTTCAGCACCAGTTGGGTTTATAACCCCACCTGACAAACATGACCACCCAGCAGGCCAGTGACATTTACAGTGAGCCGTTTCAGCCCATTAGCCGGCATCAGATCCTCATGCTGCGGCACCTCGTGAGCGACATGACCAGCGGGTCCAGGATTTAACTGAACCCCAACACCACCATCACCAGCTCCTCTCCGCTTCTGCTGGAACAATAAAAGCCTGGTACTGTAACAGAGGAAGAGGAAATACGGCTCCCCGTGGATTCTTCCCTGCTGTTAATCCTGCTACTATTTCGCATAAATTCACACCCGAAATCAAGGCTGATGAAATGATAAAGTGTGGCTAACAGCACACATCCTCTACATGAGAGGGAGTGTGTGTTAAAGAAAAAAGAGGGGGTGAGAGAAGGACACATGTCCCGACAGGATGAGACACATTTAGAGCTCATCCCGTGTGCAGTGTCTCCACATATGATTCATTCAGTGATTTATAATGACAATGAAAAAGAAATGACACTTTAAGAAGATCAAAGACATCATAAAAAAAAAACATATTTTATTCCTCGTGACTTTTCTGAGACAGTTTCATAGTTACTGAGCCTGAACTTCTGAACTTACACTGATCCAAGGTCAGAGCTAAAAACCACAAAGGACCCGTCACACAGGATCCCTAAACTCACAGTCCTCTTGTCCCAGGTCGGCTTTCAGAGCTCGAGGGACACATCTACAACACTGCTAAACCAACATCTCCCTGGTCTCGGGTCGGAAATTAAACACAAGGGAAAAGAAGGGCTACGGTATGATTTCTGCGCTTTTCGCTGGAAGTTTATTTTCGTTCAGACTCACGTGCAATCAAAACATCCACGTACATAACGACACATGCACACTTTCACACGTAAACATACACACTGGTGATTAGCAAGGAAATTCCTCTGACCCTGATTCGCTACGTTGTGCTAACATCTTGTACAACCCTGGAAATAATGTTTATTTATACTTTTTCCCCTCAGCCGCAGACAAAAGAGCTTTCACTGAGTTGATCTGTATATCCGTTCCTTTACTGCAGCGATACTCAACTCACAGCCCACATGCCAAATCTTTTTGCCTCCCTGATACTAACTGTGATACCTGGATTTCAGTAAATGCCATGATTAAGTACTGATTCAATACCACAGCATTAAAAAAAATAATAGCTGTATGCTACAGACCACGAAACTAAAGCCTTACATACTGTACACGTCGCCGTTTTACTGGTGGGACTTTCCAGTGTAAAAATACTGCCAATATTGCTGACATCTTGCTGTGTGGGATACTGTTTCAAAGTGGTGAGAAACAATTAGTTTTCAGGAAAACTGCATTTTATGCAGGTGTGAAACTACTTTTAACTTTGATAATAAATTATACAACGGTCTGGGTGAATACTCAACTCTGATTGGTTTGGAAAAAACCAAGCAGAAAAAAAAGTCCTCCTCTCAATCTGCTGCCGTAGCCATTACTAACACCACATGACCAAATACAGCCTCCTGCTGATGACCTCTGATCTCTACCTGTCTCTGCCACTCAGCTGCCCAATCTGACTAACGCATGTGCAAGGTAAAGGTACAGAAACACCACCTCCACAATAAAAAAAAAACACACGCAGAACTTCATGATCCCAGTTTATGGACTGAGCATTTTTAGAAAAGTGATTTTTAACTGATATTAAAGCAAGTGTAATGAGAGTATTCATAGGAGTGTAGCAGAGTCAAAACTACAATATATCTTTTTTGAATGTAGAGGAGTCAAAATAATATTTTTCAAAAAAAGTTAAAAAAATAATTATCCACTTATTTGTTGGAAAGTTGTTGCTTGGGTTGATTAAACATGAAGATAATAGGGTTGAGCTTGTGTGTTTATGCATTGCAGGTGTTTTCCTTTTCTTAGTTGTGTTTTGTTAGTCTTTCTTTATTGTTTGGGTCCGTTTTTGTTTGGCAGTCTTTTATTTTGTTTTTTTCTTATTTTCTTTTGGTAGCGGGATTCTGTTTTGTTCCATTGGGATGTGTATTGTATATATGTTGAATAATGTAAATAAAATATAAAAAGAATAATAATTATTCTCAAGTACAGTAAAGATACTAAAAGACTGTATCTACTTTATTCCTGTCCACCACTTGCCCCGAGCAATGCAAGCTGAACATCCTTGCCTCATTTTAACCTCCACAACGTTTCTGTTCTTTTACAGTGAGTGGAATATGTTTTAAGGAATGTTTTTTCACATTTTTTTTTTAGGGCCACAGGCCGGCAGGAGGTCATCTCTCTCTCTCTGTCTCTCTGTCTGACCATCTGGCTGGTCAAATGGATAGCAGTCTCAAAGGTCAAGGCAGTGATGGTCCATCATGACCCTGTCAATATCACTGCTGCACTTATCTGTAATGGAAGACACTTTGTGCGTCCGAAAGTCAGGTGGGGGGTCGTGGACCGGGTGCTATGCATGCATTTGTCTTTGCATGTGTGAGCGGTGACTGTATTTGAATGACTGAAGCGTGGCATGCGAGGATCACAGCCAGGATTGTGCCCTTGAAAGAGTCACCAGTCAAGAGTGCGTCTGCCAACTGCGTCTTTGGCGCAAGTGTTTTGAGTAACACAATAAAAGTAAAGTAAGTGTGTGTCGCCTGACTCTGGGAACTATTACGCCCCGAGTCCTTGACACACTGACTAAGTAACACAATGTATGCAGGAGTAGCTGAGCCTATAAAAAGCCTTGTTGGGAATGAAAGCAGGGCTGTCCTCCCTGTAGCACGCTGCGATAGCGTAGCTGTTCCTGCGCTGGAGCCAGATAATAATGAAACGCTGGTGTCAGACAGGAGACAAGGGGGGAAAAAATCAGGCCTGTGGAACAGAGAGCTAATAATAGAAGCTGAAACTGTGTTATTCCCACCACTGGCTGAGGAACCATCATCACACTTCCACACACTCTCACAGGGGGCCCAGACAGACGCACACACACTGGCTTGGCACGGAGTTTGAACAGTAACCTGATCAAGCCACCGCAGAAACCAAAGCAATCAAGAATCAAAGCAAATCCAGCATGTGTACAGTATGTGCATGAGCGTGCATGTGCCGCACAAATGTGAACGGACGTGTGTGTGCGCGGGGCGAGCGAGCCAAAGATAAATGGAAGCAGAGTTTGGTGGAAACCACTTTTCCCTCCATAAAGCGAGGAGCGCATGCCTCTGATGTGCCCTACCAGAGAGGAAAGAGGGCCTTTCACTCAGCACGAGGAGATCTGTCTCTTCTCCTTTAGCCCCTCACCTCCCCCCCTGCTCCTCGTCTTCGCTCCTAGAGAGCATCTGAAGCCCATTCTCTCCCTCTCCACCCCTCTCCATCACCCGCAAATATAACAACGTCTCTCCGCGCGACAAGACGAAAGGCTTCTCGCTCCTAATTGTACCCAGACGTCACAGAGACGAAAGAGGTGAGCAGCCCAGGGAGAGGAGAGGACAGGAGAAAAAGGAGAGGAGAGAGGAGGAGTCAAAGGAAGAGAGAGAAGAAAGGGAAGAAATGAAAGATGTGTTTGTTCAGTACCACAGGCTGACACATCTCTCTTATCTCTTGCCCAGCCAAACCATATGCCCCTAGGCCACAAGGGGGAGGGAGGGGAGAAAGATGAGGTGTAAGTGTGTGCGAGGGACGGTGGGGGTTGATAATATGTCTTAGCAGGATGCAAATATCATAAAAGAGGCACATGCGTACAGTAAAAGTTATTTAAGGTCAGCCAGAGATGAAAAGATGAACAGAAATAGAACAGATAAATGGCGAGGCACTAACTTGAAACGAAGGGGGGCTTCTGCTTTGACCCGCAGCCCTCTCACTCCAGCTTCCCAGCCGCCCGTTGACCACACACGCCGCCTGGCACGGCGCGGACGCCAGCGCCACACGACACAGAGCCGCCGTCAAAAGCCTCAGACACTCCAGCAGCAGGAGCCATCAGGCACGGCTGCATAGAAGAAGAAAATCAAACAGTTTTGATTATAAACAGGCATTCACTCCTCTGGAAACAAAAGTGGACACAAATTGTGAATGTCAAACACCATTTTGACTGCTACTGTATTTGGGGGAAAAGTTCTGTTTGGTTAGTTTTGTGTTACGGGCAAGAACCCCGCAGCCTGCCAAGACATTAACATACAGCGAGAGGTTTGATTTGTTAAGTTGAACATACACAGTAGTATCCTGACCGGGGCGCAGCATGTGTGTGTGTGTGTGTGTGTGTGTGTGACTGGTCCCACATGTTCAACTCCTGCTGAACCGTTCGTCCGATTCCCCTGTTTATTGACTGGAAGCTGATACCTTTAAGGGCTTCATTCATGCTACATTACGTGAAGTAAATTCAATAGCGCCAGGCATGATGGTTTGGTCATTCACCTTCTTGCCCTGGGTGATTTTTACATGCGTTTGCCTTCACAGAAGCCATTCTGTCTCCCAGCGCTCTGCTGCACCGCCTCATTTCATACAACACCTCCAGCTCAGGCCGCTATACGCGCCCAGAGGGCCGGTCAAGTTGGTTTTATTTTATTCAGTGTGAGTTTTACGCGCTTTTAATAGGCACAAAAATTTATACGGTTGGGAATTATATCTGCTAGATCCCGATTAGGCGACTCCACATGATGTAAACTCCTGGAAAGCCTGCCATTTCTAGGAAGAGATCCAAGCGTACATGTGTGTGCAAGTCAGTGTGTGACCCAGCTATCTGCAGCTCATGGTGTGGATTTACAGCGCGCCTCCGGAGTATACTTCCGACCCATCTCGCGCACACACTCGCTCACACACCCCTGGGTGCGGAAGGTGCGCCCTTTATCACTGTGACATTTCCATTTAACACGCAGCCCAAGAGCTCTTACATTCACATCCATGTTTCCTGTGCCCCATGCTGAGGCACAATACCAACCACTTAACATTTAGCGATGGCAGATCAGCCCCAAATTCTTCCACTCCCAGCGTGGCCATGGGAAAGCTCATTATTTATCTTTGATTTAGAGCGACAAGAGTTATGAAGACACCGTGGCCTGCTACCTAAAAACAAAGGAAGCTCGGGCTTACTGCTGGTTTATGGGGCACATTAAGGAACAGTTGTATCTGCTCTGAACTTAAAGTGTTGAGCTGCAGTGGCTGCAAGTTAAGAGCATGTGCACAGAGAGTGGTTCCCAGCATCTCGCAGGATAAATCTAAAGGGTCATAAGATGATTAAAGGGATAATGTAGATAAAAAACACATTTCTGTTGCACAAAATTACATGTATTCATTTGCTTGGTCTGATCTGATGAAATACTGTATATTTTTACCTTTTCGCCCCCCTGAAAATCAGGTGTGACAATCTGAGAGGAAAAACTGGTTTCAAGCAGATCTTTTATTACTTTTGTTTAACTGGAAAATGCCAACCCCATCAGGCGACACAATGTTAAACTGCCATTGTTACAAAAAATTAAGCTACCAATAGAAACAACATGAACAATTATTACAAACAGGAACCAGAAAAAATGAACATTTAAAAGAATATCTGCCCATTTTTAAATCTCACACATTTTATCTATATCTATCTCTAATAACTTTGTGATGAAATTATGTTTCATGTGTATGTTATGTATCGGCAATCATTAAAATAAAAGGCTGATACAGATAAACATCAAAATTCCAAGTATCAGCCCGATAATTAGCTTTTTTTTATGGGATTTGCGATTATCGCCAACAATAAGCTCTCTGACAAAGTTTATGAGACTTACACATTTTGTTCAGCATGATAATCTTCACAGATAAACACCACGTCTGTGTGTTTTGAAGCGTAAATGAAATTGGCAGAAGCAAAAAGCTATTGCTAGGCTATACACAAACTACATCGCGGTCACCCGACTCAATCACAAACACTGTAAAAACACGTTAAAACAATCAAAAAACATTCTAAACAGATAAATCTACAAGTTCGAGTGCATCTCTGTAAATCTGTAAAGGCGGGCAAGTGGGTTTCATGAGTTTCTGTGTCCAGTGTGATAACGTATAACGCAGACGTATTTTATGTTGAAGAACAAAACTTCTCAATATCTTTAGCCTGTGTGAACCACAGACCTTATTTAAGGCATTTTACCAAAAAAACCCATTCAGTAAACCCATATGCTTTAAGACCAGGGAACCGGAAGTGCTAAACGGCTAACGGACTTGTGCGTTTTAGGACTCATGACTTCACCACTCTATGCTAGGCTACATGAGTAGCTTACAATAATGTAATTAATAATGCATATTTATTTATTTATTTTAGCTTTAAAGGACCAGAAAATAGCTGTGTGCTAACCAACCCCGGTCTCCCCTTCTCAACTGAAAACAACAACAGCAGTTTTGTTCAGAAAGGCCTCATATTAGTCATTTAGGCTAGTTATTTAGCATCCAGCATTGTGAGTTTCAACCCAAAAAATGGGCCTACTTGTGGTTGGGATTACAAGGAGGACTCGCGGCAACTATTACTGCAGAAATATGGGCCTACAAACACAATTTTAGGATATACTGAATATCATAATGTCAGCTGGGAGACTGCAGGCTGACCTCTTGACTTAATTTATGTGTCAGACATCAGTTCAGCAGAGGGAGAGCTCGTGAAAAGTGTGGTGGACTTCACTGTATCTCACCTCTTAATGTAAACCAGATGTGACGGATGATGACTTCTCTCCACTCTTTTCATTCACCACGGACGGGGTGCTGACCCGGGGCGACACGGCCGGCCGGGCTCCCTGTCGGCCTGCCGCCCTCTCTGCACCTCCGGGCCGCTCAGCTGCTCACTTTTACCGCGGTGATTAATCACAGCAGCGGCGGACGTGCTGTGCTCAACACGGCCAATCAGCTCCATTAAAGCGGGGGAGCTCCGGTCGACACAGAGAGCACTTTGTGCCGGAAAACACAGGTCATTGTCCGCCGCGACGCCAGGCCTGGTGGGCAGACATGAGGGTCGACTTTGTGCGGGTGTTTTCACAACCTCGGCTGGGTTTCCGAAAACCGCATGTGCGCCACACTTCCTATTTCATATCCTGATTTAGTTACCAGGATTACATGGGATTAAATCATATCACTGTTCGGTTATTTTTACTGCCGCTGTGATAAATTAAAGTTATTATAAAGTTAGTCAAGTCTATTTAATCTAATTGACAAGTAATTTCTATCGTGTAGGCCTGTAAACCATGTTTGTTTACAGTGAAGGGCTGTAAACTCACAAAATGGTCCAGCTGTGGAGGTCAAATGAGTTATTTCTTCCTCCGTTCATCTTCTGCAGTTTATCTCCATAAGTGGTCTCTACCGCCCCCTACAGACCTCCCCGTGAACACTACACTGCCAATACATATCTATTTTTTATACGACAGCAACTGTTGACAAAAATATAACGCAAGTGCTTACTAAGTTAGTATTTATTGTTTTTAAATGCTT
The DNA here is from genome assembly GCF_008729295.1 of Plectropomus leopardus. NCBI lineage: Eukaryota > Metazoa > Chordata > Actinopteri > Perciformes > Serranidae > Plectropomus > Plectropomus leopardus. The sequence continues at coordinate 15,171,183 of NC_056478.1, read as the reverse complement.
TAGGTTTCTGGGGCACTAGCTGCAAGGGGGGGCCATGTTGGCCAGCAATGATCAAGTTAATCCCAAATATTAATATACACATCTTATTTTGAAACAAAAAGCAAGAAATTAGTAAAAATGTTGTAAGAAAATAATGTTAAGATACATATTTTTAAAGTTTTAAAAAAAACAAACAAGAAAATCACCTTCAGACAGAGCTAGAAATATGTGTTTAAAAATAAACAAAATGGAGTAATGGAGTAATATGGAGTATGGAGGTAATGGATTCTAGTTTGTCTGAATGACTGATCTGAACTGTAAGAAAGAGAAAGAGCACTTGCATGTTTTGATATGTGTCATTTAGATTTGGCCAGGGCCCATACACTGACAGGATCATTTCAGAGGGCCCATACACTGACAGGATCTCTTCAGAGGGCCCAGCCATTTCTGTGGCTTTGGGCAGGTCTGTTTAAAGTCCTACTTAGGTATAAGTACAGAGGTGTTATCAGTTAAATTTTAAATGACTTTTTTTTTTCAGTAAATCCCCCTATGAGTGATATAAATCTGACAAACGATAGGTCCAAGTAAGCTGATAAAGTTTGCTGTGTTGTAAAAACGCTCAAAAGCTCCACAATAAGCCAGTAAGTTGACTTTGAGTTAGGATCATCTTTATCAAGTGTTGTGTCCAGGTTCAACTGTCGAGCTCAAGTAAAAATGTTATTTGAGACTAAATAGGATACAATTAAGTATTCAAGTCACAGACTTTGCAATAAAATATAGCTTAGCATTTCTTACGCAACATAAAAAATGGATCATCCATCTGCTGCTTAAAACCACTCAGTGTTGTCAGGGTAGTGAAATATTTGGAGGTGTGTTTGAGTGTTGGGGAGGATGGCAGCAGGATAATTCCTAGTTTAAACCTTAACTCAAATCTGCAATTATGGTTGTGTCTCATGAAAAAAACAGTCTGATCGTGTTGACAGTGCATCATAAAACTCTGCTGTGTGACTGTTTGCATTTTCACAGATATACTGATGTGATCAATCCAGAGACAGTTGATAACTGGCAGCCTGGACGCTCGGGGAGCAGAGCCAATCAAGAGAGCTGTCAAAGAGGCTTTTCATTGGCTCAGCAGGAAGCTGGACAGCAGTGTCACCGATGGGGACTCTTCAGTCTGGCAGACATACAGGCGGGCAGAGCCGGGTGAGCGCCTTGGCACTGCGAGTGGAGCCGGCATTCTGGTGGAGCAGCGGCTGGCACCAGGAGCAGGCTGGCCTCTCCAGTGGCAGAGAGCGAGATCACACACACACTCTGCCACACTCCTGCTGAGGAGCAAACGGAGGCTGGTGGGGAGGGCTGCTCCTGAAAAGCTGCCGTTGTCTGTTGATGGCTTTCATGTGAATGGGAGCCTTAATAGGCGTTGTGCGACGGCTCTCGCTGCACGCTGAGCACCGAGTGATCCTCTTCTGTTGGCTTATTTAATTAATAAGCAACGTTTGAAGACCACAATGCACTTGGAGGGACAACACAGTGACTCTTTGGTGGCCTTGATGCTGTTTGTTTTTTGAGTCAAACTCCCACTGAGGTGACCACATATGCTGGGAGGTGCCGACATTTTTCATAAACTATTTTCACTCTTAAAAAAACACTTTTAGGTACTCCAGAGCGCTGTGGCTTTCAGTTATGATACTGTGAAAGAGTGTGTTGACTCTCAGGCTTTTCTCCAGCTAAACAACAGTACTTGTGACCACAAAAATGTAGGTGAAATTAATCAAACTCACACGACAGAACAGCCATCTAAACAATGAGCACACTTGTATGTGTAATCTTTCACTTCAACACCATGCTGTGTTTAAATATTCAACACGAGCATCATATATGCGTTTATAGTGATGCTGTCATATGCAGTGTCTTTTTTGACACTTAATCTGCATAAAAGTAACAAACCGAGAGAAAAGAGAAAATATACCCCTCTCGTCTTTGCTAAAGCAGCATAGAAAGAATTGTCACATAACATTACTGTCAGGAAGGCACTGAATCAATGCTATATGGGCAATAATGCATCAAATGCTCACTAGTCATCTTCTGATAGTGTTAACCTTGGCTTAGCTAAAAGACCCCATCCCAAATATGTTTGCTTTAAGAACCACAAAGTACAGATGACCCACGAGGACAGACAACAGCTGGATAATTCTTTCATGGACTTACGCTGCCACCTGGTGGATCATAGAGACGTCAGCAACCGGCTTTTGACAATAAATTTAAGTAAATATAAATGTAAATCTGACTTTTAAAATATAAAAATTGCTTTGATTCCTGGAAGAACTCAAAGATAGGTGTGAGATTAATATTGAAAGTTGAGTCAAATCATGTTCAGGGTGTTTCAAGACAACGTAATATAAAGCTTTTGAAGACCTTTACACGATCATTTTAAACCAAAATTTAAGAATGATTTTTGAACAAATCTTTTTCTTATCAAAGCATTGTAGTGTATAATACACTCTATGCAGAGGTACGATGCATGCAGGAATATGACGAATTAGATGAATCTACATTTGACCAACAGTTAAATGTAAGTTTGATGTAAAAATACATTAGGTTCAGTGTTATTTTAGAAAGTTGTAACATATGACTTTCAAGAAGAGCTTGACTCTTCCAGACAACAAGGCATTGAAAGAAAATGGAATTAGACGAAAAGTTTAAGGGAATAAAAAACCCACAAATAAAAAAAATATTCTATGGCCTGATATCTAAGGATCTGCAAACACAGTGACGTTATCCTAGCACAAGAAAATATGATCAGTTTGGTGTGTTTGTTTAGTGTTAAGCTAAAGGGGTACACCACCTAAATTAAGGATTCCAGTATGTTACTTCCACAGCCAAGGAAATTTAACTCAACATTTGGGAACATGAGCTACTCTCTTTAAAAGCGAGAAGCCAGAGAAGTGAAGTCTCAAATGTGCGACGTCATCAGGTATAAAACCTGCTGCTGCTCCACAAACAATGAATGGGACCCTGATTTTGTGAACCCACAATGTTTGTTTTCTTCTTTGAGACCCAAATGAGCTTTATCCAGAAAACGTGACCATATACTCTAATCAACTATCACTGTTCATTTTATGGAGCAGTTTCCGACTTAATATCCTATGACATAACGAGTTTGCGTTTTAGCACTAGTTTTGGGTGAGAATTGTTCATGTTAAGGTTTTAGGACTGCCTTAGACCATAGGAAAAATATGTATGAATTTTGAAAATGGCCATAGTTCCCCTTTAAGTGGCCTGATGATTGTGTGTGGAACCATGTTAAACCCAAAAGCACGGTCTGTGCTACAAATGTACGGTCCAACTCTCCGAGGAGACCCAGACTGATCAATAACAGCACGATGCAGCAAGGAAACACTGGAGTTATGAGGACAAAGGGTAGTAGGACATCTTACAGCAAAGATCATTTTAATGGTCCCAAATATTCTGAACAACTAAGTGTACACTCATGTAAAAGGAAAAAAAAAAGAAAAGATATGACAAAATTCATCACATCTAGAATTCCACTCAATCTTTAATCAAGACGGGATTACAAATTCTCCAAAAAATCTGCAGTTTCAAAGGGCAAAAAGGGTAAATCTAGCTCACCTACTGAGGTCTTTAAAAACCTGTTCAAGTGTGACTGAAAATGTCCTGAACATTTAAAGGCAGGTCTTTTTTGTTGTCATTTACAAAAAACAGGAGAAAGATTGAGAGACAAATAGAGAACAAAAAGAAAATAATGAAGAAACTGCTGGCTTTTTTTTTCTCTTCAGAGAAAGAAACGTCCGCTGAGGAACGACGACACTGATGACATCATCAAATGACAACAAGGACAGCTCTTTGCCACGTGCTGCCTCCCGTCTGGTCCTATATACTAACTTAAAAAAAAAAGAGAAGGGACAAAAAGCAACAGACGAAGAGAGGGAGAAAGAGCGGAGGAGAAAAAGAAGTAGAAAGAAACGAGGAGGAAGGAGAATTCTGAGGAGGGGGATGGGGGTGCGAGTGGTGGTTCTGGGTCTGCATTGGCCGACCCATTTGGGTCGCTGTGATGTCCTTCCCGGAGTGGGGGTGGGGGCGGGGGGCAGTGGGTTATGGTCCGAGCCTGCGAGCTCTGTGGGATTCAGTCTGTGTGTACATGTTTTTGTATGTGGTCTTTTCCTCCAGTTGCTTAATAACCAACCTGTCTCCTGCTGTCCGGACTCCGCTGACGATCGTTTCTCCCCCAACTTCCACGCGTCTGCTCCACGTGTCAGGCGGGTCTTCACTCCTGGTTTCCTGATTGGCACTTGTATGAAGTGGGCTAGTCTGAGGAGGCTTCTTATCTGTTCAGTCTGCTCCTCTTTTGGCCACCCGCTGACGGCGAGGGGTGGCTCTCATTCATTCATTCAATTTGTTTACAAGTTTGATCATTCCTGTATTAAGTCTTTGCGCTGAAACTGTCCGAGCAGAGCACAAGCTGAGACAGTGGCGCTTCTTTAGGAGCTCAGTTTGGACTTCTTCGAAGGCGGCAGAGGGTCCTCTTTACTCTCCCCTTCTTCCTCCTCTTCTTCCTCTTCCTCGTCATCATCGTCAGGATAGTCCACTAGTCCCACTAAACCTCCCTGATGAAGACAAAGTACACAAAAATCATTATTTGGTCAGAGTGATAGAAGGCACTAGAGCCCTGCCAGGACTGTTGGGAAAAAAAGTGCATTTTGCAGATAACAGGTACTTTTACTTCAATACCATTTTAAATGCAGGACTGTTACCTGTAGTGCAGTATTATTACAGTGCTGTATTATTAGTGGCTTATTTTTTTACTGCAGTAAAGGATCTGAATACTTCCTCCACCACAGCGGCACACGCTGCAGCTCAGTGTACTGTCAATCTCTCCCACTTATCTGAGAAACACCGCTTTTCGGAAAATTTACGTTTTACTGAACTTCCACCGCGTGAATCTTCCTCAGCGATGTGTGGTCACATACTGAAGAGACATTCTTTGCAGTAAGTGCGAAATTCTCTGATACCCGACCAGTGAAAGGACTGTTAACAGCCGATGTAAGTATTGGTGGTCATACACACACAACATACAGAGCTGTTGCAAAATGAAATGTTCAGTTTACGTGATGTAGTGATGACAGTTCCTTCCATCGATTTGATTTGATTTGGGCTTGTCAGGTCAGTAGGGAGTAGGTTGAGACACTGTGTAGGGGGCTGCGGTGGTCCCACAGAATAAATTAACTCAGCTCACTGTGGCGTTACACTGAAACTATAACGTAGGTTGCTCTAACTGGGACAATGACCAAATAAACACGATTCAGCCTGCATCACAAACAGAAGACACACAACAGTGTCTGGTGTTTGACGAGTGAACTGATGAGTCTCCACCAAATGTATCGCTGTTGTTCGGAGTGACGGCAGGTGTTAAAAACAAACAGAACATGCACGTGTCCTAATAATTTTATTTTACTTTAATCAATTTAAAATACATATTAATCTATGCCAACCATTTAAGTAAGTTAATAATTGATTATACATTTAGCTGAAAGTCACCATTTCACACGGTCACTGTCAGCCGGCAGCAGCGGCGCCGAACATACAAAGTGGCCCCAGAATTCATCTGAACGAACTGCAAATTCTGTGTTTCTTTACATCTCTACCACTCCCATCTCGCTATTGTAAATGTCTATCAATTTTTCCATTTTAAACACCCAAGTTTAATAGCGCTCAGCAAACTGCTCACCACCTAAACTGTGTTTGTATTTTGTCTCAACTTGTATATTGTTACTTGTATTTCCCTTCTCGTGTGAATTATTCTTGTCTTATGTCAGTTTTTTTTTGTTTTGTACAATGATGTTGCTATCATTGGTAAATGCACTTATTTTAAATCTGACTTCACCTGTAAATCACGTTGATTTGTTCATATGCAATTCTTATTCCCCCTCCCATCTAAATAAAGCAAACAAGTACACAATCTGTAAACACACTTGTGGTGATGACCATTCTTTGTAAGACACAACAAGGATGGTGGGAGTTGTGTGAAAAACGCCAGTCTAAGTGTGAAGATTCATAGTTAAAGCTCACTTTTTTTTACCAAATTCTTCCTTACTTTCATCCTGATACTGAACAGACATTGTGCAAAAGAATGTCTTTAAACTTTGTCTCTCAATATCACTACAGATAAGTGGACTGTCTCCACAGAAAACAACCGTGTCTGAGTTATTTATCATCACTATGCTGAGAGGTACCTTTGTGGTTACAGTTGTGGTGGAGGGTGAGCTTCGTGCCCCTGAGCCCGGAGAACCTGGCGATCCCGGAGAACCTGGGTTCAATGAGGCAGATGACGGAGGGCTGGACAGGCTGGTCTTTGTGGAGCCAGAGAAGGACAGCTTGAAGCTGGGGTTCTGCCTACCCGATAAACTCGATTTCCCCAGAACTTCTTTGTCTTCTGGGTCTTTCACTGGGGGTGGAGAGGGAGAGGTGGACAAGAGAACCGTTATTCTCAATATTTAAGTTTTTTTTAACCATTTTGTGAGTAAATCAAATGTATCTTCGGTAAAAACTAGAGGTTCCACACTGATACAACCATCATCAACATGCATGAGATTCTCTCCATCGTCACAGTTTCACCCCAAAGTATCCATTAAGAGTAAAAAAACTGTTTCCATACGTACATTTCTTTCTCTCCATGAATTTGCTTATAGGTTCCATGAGGTCTTCCTCAGTCTTCATCTTGTCAGAAGGAGGAACCACTGCCTCACCATCCTCGAGGTCATCCTCATCTGTGTTGAACCACATCTCCTCTTCATCCTCCAGAGTTCGTGCGTCACGACGGAATCGGTGGTTCCTCAGAATGGAGCGCATGCTTAAGATAAACCAAAATACACATAAATTCAAGTGTTTACCACAGAAGCAGGATCTATGTGTGGCAGGGTGTGTGTGTGTGTGTGTGCGTGTGTCCTTTTTTATAATCATTCAGTGTCCGCTCTGTGAAAACAGCTCAGGCGGAGCTCGTCATAGAAAATCAATTCGTGGCAACAGATGTTTTAACCGTGGCAGACAGCCACAAATTAATGACTGTGCGGGGAACCCTGCATTGATATATCACATCTGTGTTTATAAACTGGCTTTCCTCTGATAGAGCCTTCTGCACTTATTGCTCTATTTAGTAATGTCCAATTAATTCTGTCAGCAGGATAAAACAAAAACGAGGGAAATGCAGGCACTCCAAGAGTATGGGAACGTGAACAACAAGGAGGAACTGCATTAAAAACCCTATTTTATAGTGGCTAAATCATTAAAAAAGCCAACATGTTTCAACCAAACGGCCGGCCTTTCTGCAGGGCTTCAAGAACATACGCATAGTGAACATAGCCCCGCCTAATAGTGGCAGGACCCAGTAACACGTGATCACGCAGTCACATGATAGACAGGTAAAAACTGAATGAATAACAAAACGTAATGACAAAAAAGGAACATGAAATGAGATGACTCCGATATATGAATAAATATGCATACACACTCATATATATACATGCATACAAAAACATATATGCATGTATACATATATACACATACATAGAAATATATCACACAGACCATACATCCATAAAGCCACCAGCTGTCCATAGACAAATTACAGGAAACATCCAAAAAGCCTCCCTTTGATTAAGTTTTTGTATTGTGCTTCCCCCTCTGATTAAAGGCTGAATGTGTTTAATGCCCTCGATGCGCAACAGAGTGTGATTAGAGTTGTCAAGTCCATAAAAATGTCTAGCCACGGGGTAATCGCGGTTGTAAGTCCTGACAGCATATTTATGCTCAGCAAAGCGATCCGTAAGATGTCTTTTAGTACGGCCGACATAGAAAAAACCCTCCAAACATGGGCAGGTAAGGCGTGACAGGACAAAAGTTGTGCTACAATTAATGAAATCAAAGTCCTGTCTGTATGAACATCAGTACACACTTTTGTTTGCACAACATTACTACAGTGAGGGCAATGCATACACTTAAAAGTGCCAGATGGTTTGGTCAGCCAAGTTATTCTGCCAAGTAATTCTGTTAGCATTTACCCTTCTTTTGAAGCAAAAACTGGGGCCATCTGTTTGTTCTATACTTATTTTCTACATATACTACACAGCATATTTCTACAGATTAGTAAAAAATGATTGGCCTTCACTTGTGGTAGTGCATCACCAGTGTGCAGGGCACAATTTATTCCAGTAATGTATTCTTTAATATAATGAAATGCAATGCAAATTTTGTTTCAGTGATGTTCTCATGTATTAAATAATTTACAGGTGTAGTCAGAAATTGATTTTTGGTCTTATCCTGATTCCACTGCAGTGTGTAGAGTAGTTGATTAACAACACAAAAAAAAAAATCACAGGAGCAAAGTCAAGTTTTTTTAAAAAAAAAAAAAGGAAACGCCTGATGGTGTTGGCAAGTATGCTGAGTTTAAGTTGTAGCGAAATCATAAATGACGTGCTCTGCACAGTTGCTCAGCACACTTTCTGATTTGATTGTTTGCACTTCGAAGTCATAAATGAGTCAGTGGAAATTGCACAATCTCAACCAGTCACCACACAAACCTGTAGCATAACAAGTGTACAAGCAGCACTTTAAAAGAAATAATAAAATAGACAAAAACATAATACATTGTATGACAAAAGGCACTATGACAAAAACACAAAATGCACACGAGAAACAATATATTGGTTATTTTAATAGCTTATAAATGTAAGTCATGTGACTAGAATGTCACTCTGACATTGTTCTTTACATTTAGTTTCATTCTTAAATAATTGCAGTAGAGCAGCCTTGGTTTTCTCACCTATCCAGTTTGGGGTTGTCTTGCCTCTCTCGCTGCTGTTCATACCGCAGCTTTAGGCCCTTGAACGTCTGAACGTAGTCGACATCCTCCAGAGCTTTCCAGTAGTTTTCTACTATATGAGCTGTGAGAGACTTCACGTCCTCCTAGGGGCAATGGGAGGAGAGAGAAAGAGACAGAGAGAGAGAGGAGTGTAGAGACACAGTAGAAAGGAGAAATGAGGGACAGTGTGTGGACAAGGTAAGACAAGTAATTAAGAAACAGGTAGAATAGAGGAAGAAAGTGGAGAAAATGAGTAAGAGAGAGAAGGAGAAGAGAAAACACACCAAACAAGTTAAGAAATGTATGTACTACAGCTTTAGTGGATTTGATTTGACAGCTGACACACAGACTCCTTTTTTTAGATTTGATCAGGAAATTGTATCAAAAATGCATTAAAACACGTTACAGATCAATTTGCAATTATATGCAGTTTAAACATCATCAAATATAAAATAATGTGTACTTTTGAGGTGTAGCTGGCTGATAATCAGTTTATGTAAACATTTGTAAAAAATAAGGAAAAAAGGACATGGTATCCATGTTAACTGTTACCAAAAAATGTATACATATATTTCTTGAGGAATCCAAAAATACTCACCACACGGACATACTCAAACATCTCAATGATGGCTGAGTTCATGAGATTGTAGCGTGAGCCGTTGTTGAGGAAGGCCTTGATGACAGGCTCGAAGAGAAAGTTTCTCATGATGTAGCGATTATAGAATTCGTCCTTCAGACCGATGATCCTCCGCATGAAGCGTAGGGCACCTAGGCACAGAAACATAAGATGAATGCTGAGCTCAAAACAAATGAATTCATATTCAAAATGAGCTTTTAACAGTCTAATGGTGCAAAATGAGGTACTACGAATTTGAGTGCTTGTATGTGACTCACATAGTGCGAGGAAGGCGTGCTGAGAGGCAGTGAGCACCAGTACCCTCCTGAGAATGTCCTTGTTGATGATGTAGTTCTTTATGTGATAGGTGTGGTGCTCAACACAGAATGTCAGCAGCTCCAAAATCAAGGCCAGCAGCTGGGATGTTTGAAAATCATCTAATAGAAGAATGCAGGTAGTAATTAACGTAAAATACTTGTGCATGAATGCCAAAGTTTTATTTACAAAACCTACACATATACACACACCTCGCAGGTATTCAATACCTTTGCTTGGTTTTTCCTCTGTGGTGTTGGCCAGTAGTGGAGCGGAGAGGACGTGCATACAGTGCTTATAGAAGAAGCTCAGGAACTCTGTCTTCTCTGTTTTCTGGAAAAGAAAAAAATAACCTGTTTTTAACTGAGTAACAGGATTTTGACATTTACAGAATCCAACTATTAAAAACAATGGTGAAGGTGCAGAGCTATGGTTCAACCTGCCACCAACTTTTCAGCTACTGGAGAGATAATTAATCAGCAACAAAATCCTACCTGGTATAGATATTTCAATTGTAAGACTACTGCAGTTTTTAATGCAACTTTTACATATTTTACACTAATACAAACTGAAGGGAAAAAAGTAATCAACACCAGCTGCTTAAGTTTGGGGACAATTTTGCAAAAATGTTTATTGCAAAATAAAAATGTGACTTTTTCAGAACTGGTAAGACTGGCATTTGTTGGCAGGTTTTCTTAGGAATCTTGTGTTTCTCACTCTGCATGTGGAATTCCACTAACTTGATTCCCGTCGTGACTAACTTGATGAAGTTTTTTCATAAAACACACCAAACCTCGTATGTACTGCCACTGCCTTGCATCGGTTTCAGCTATGCCATAAAATCTTGGTTAAATAGCCAGTTTTCATTGAATTTGCACTTCCCCTTTTCGTTTGGGCTACTGTGACAGCTAGCTAACAGGCAGCGGATGCTCTGCTCTGAGCATCTCGGCCAGAAAACAAAATATGAGTGTTGTTGGTTTAGCCTTCCTGATTTGGGTGACATAAATTAAAGAGACTTTTTGTGAATTATTTCGAAAAAAGTAAATGTTACTCATCATTTTGAAATTTTACAATGCAAGGAAAAAAAAAAGTTTAATAAAATCCTACCTCCCAGGTCTTTGCATTTTTAATACTTTTGAAAGAATGATTTAAGACATTTTAATACCTATTAAGGCCTAAACCTAAGATTAATGAACTAAAGACTTAATGATTTGCAGGTACCCTGTTCTCTTTCCCCACTCCACTCCTCCACAAAAAGGGCCATTTAAGGTACAGTCCCACAATCTCCACACCAGTTTTGGTGTGAAAGGAGCATAACTCTGTAGGAGCAGGAGTAGTGTGCAAACTCACATTTGCAGTAGCCAGCATGTTCTCAGGGTCCACCAGAGTCCGTAACAGGCCCATCAGCTGCACTGCTCCACCGAGCTCTGGGTCTGTATCACAGATCATGTGTTCTATGATCAGATTGATCAGGAGGATGTCCTGGAAGGCCAATAAAGGATCATTAGTAACACAACACTCATTTATATCCACCCGTGTGGTGGAATGATGATCAAAACAAACACATTGTTTATATACTCACATCATCATTCTGCTGAGACTCCTGCATGACGAACTCTCGTACCATGGAGGGGTTGTACTCCACCAGATAAGAGAAAATATCCGTGGCTGCCCCACGCACCTGAACGTCATCCATTCCCTGTTTCATGAACATAAGTTATACTTGTCAGCAGAATAAGAATTACCCCTTAGAGATCAATCAAGTCTTTTATCATCTTAAAAACAAATGGAAACAAATGTGATCATCAGAAAGGGAGCCAACTGTGTTTAATTTCACCCACACTGATTATTTTTCCCCTCTCCTTAGTTTACTCCTCTGTGTGTGTGTGTGTGTGTGTGTGTGTGTGTGTGTGTCTTGTGGAAGGAAGAAGGGGAGAAGGTATCATCACTCTCACAAATGTCTGTATGTGTAAATATGTACTTGTGTTACATGGAGCAAGTACACATTTATTAAACACATGAGCGTGTATTTGTGATCAACCTGCTGTTTGTTGTTTGATCTGCTTTATTTGTTTAGACATTTTTTCTCCAAACTTTATGTGTATTGTATTCCCAGGTTACGACAAGGTTAACAAAACAGACAGTGGGTTGTACTGTAGGGTACAAAAACAAGACAAAACAAGAACCTAACCAAGTGCATGTCCAAATACTTGCTAGTTGCAGGAAAACCTGATAGTCAATTTTGTTTGAGAACAAAGTGTATTTGGCTGAAAAATCTGTGCTCTTGTAACAGATCCATTATTCTCATTGCTCTGCAGTCACTGGTGTGGTTGTAAAAGCAAAGTAACTGCAACAACCAACAACAAAAACTGAGACTAAAAATGTGAAAACAAAAATTGTTCCTTTGAACATGACAGGAAAGGTGCAATGGCAAATTTCTGTGAAAAACATGCGTATCATGACAGCTGTGAGGCACATGCAGTGTTTGGGTGGGTTAATAAATTGTTGTTGGTTTCTTTTTTTTCTGAGAGGTCCCAAATTCAGTTCTTTGAGTCAAACCTGAATCAGTGGTAAATTAAGTTAGTCGTGTCTGTGTTCACCATGAGACACACACGACATCTGAGAGAGAACTCTATTGATCTGTGATCAGATCTCTTCACCAATTAGCAAATCAACCTTGAATGAAAAATAGCCCATGAGCATCACACCTGCTACACATACTGCAGCCTATCTATAGAACCTTTTACAGTGGACGTCAAGAAAAATATATGCATGTGTTAGGCTTTAAAGTTCGGCTTTAAACACTTAATTAAAACTTTTACCAGCATCAGAATGTCTAATTGTTGCATGTTTCCAACATAATCATAATCGTTTCAGAGCAGCAGCGTTTGGGTTTTAAAAGTGGCAGCACCAGCAGGTGCCTCAACTGAATGGCAACACAATATGTAGTTTTCCTAATACAAGCCTGCAATTTTACTTTAATTTTCAATACATACTCAAGTGTGTTTATTACCTACTCCAACCATTTATGCATGTTACTAAAAGCACAACAGATGCATTTGAAAGTTAACAGTCGACACAGTCACAAAAAAGCAAAATACACCGGCGACGTCTGTGGCTGCAAACTAGTAAAAGTGTTGACAACCACTGAGCTGAGGACACAATCGAAGATTCCTGTGTTACAGTAAAACAGAGGTAGACTTCATGTTTGCATAACAACTATATCATCAAGTTCTTAACTATGCTAGTTAGTAAGCCAACATCACAAAACAATAACACAGGTAGTGTTACCATTGCCTATGAGGGTGTAGTTTTCTGGCTTTTTAATTGTAACTCAAGCCTCCTACATGGTGGTGTTGAGTCCTTGTTTTTGGCTAGGAAGGATTTCTCATTTCAAGACACAGAACGCTTTGTCTATTTAACATTCTGTACATGACCACGGATAATGTAGTCGTCAGCATCTCTACCTCTTCTTGCTGGTATAACATTACATGCTAGTTTTCTTTAACAAATATATGTATTTATCTGGCCACTAAATAATGGGTCACTTGCAAATATTTCCTACACACAGTAGTGTTTAGTAGACAGATAGGGAAGTTGGTCATTGCCTGTCAATGTCAATTTGTTTGAACAGTATTTGGTATCTTTGGTGGTTAAAGGCCTTGCATAGCTTGACAAGCTAATGCACTCGGCCATACTTCTGTTACCGTACTGTGTGCACACTACATACAGCATAACTGTTTACAAACTGTAAAAGGGTCTATAATTCTTGTGTTTTTACAACTGTAGAGCTACAGATTTTTTAAATAAACATCTGGTCAGATTTACAATCACACATAACAGAAATTTAGCCACAACACCCTCTGAATGCACACATTTGAAACAGGATTTCAGTGCAGCCAAGAGCCGATGTGAGAGCGTACTCTGGACAGATACCACAACCCAGTAAAATTAGCTGCACCAGTTTAATAAGTATCTAAGACATGGGAGAAGAATACCGCCATAATACAACTCAAAGCAACCATCAGCAGCCACCCCGATGATTGTTTTGTATCTGTGTTTAACTATGTATGTTCAATCGGTGGCAAACCTCAAGGTTTAACATAATGCAGACAAAACCAATATTTGGTTTTGCATATTGCACGACAAGCTAATTTGCTCATCCAAGGAAGAAAATGTTGATCATAATGACAAGTATTTTAAAAACTTTAAACTAGAGACAAACACTCAATATAATTCATTTGAACAAGAACTGCACACAAGACCCACAAATCATAAAACTGGCTACTCAGTCACAACACAATGTAACTTAGTATCACACTTACAGTCAACAAGGTGCTCTTATGATGTGTAAAATTCTTAATAACCACATCACAGTTTGGAGTACATGCACAGTTGAAACAACATACTGCCGACACACTGACATGATCTTCACTGATGTTCTGCTTCATAATTTTCTCCTAGGAGTGTCACCTAAATTAACTTTAAATTAGGGCTGTGCCAAATAGTTCGGAGCTTCATTCATAAAGTTGACAATTAAATTCTAAAGCAGCACTCGAATGCTAAACAGCTTTTTTTATTCATTCTGTTCATTCACAGTGATTCTGCACAGCTGTATATAGAGGTCAGGCTCCACTGATATTATTAGTATTACACTATTTGTAGAAATAGATTCCAGTTGTGGCTGCACAGGATTGTTTCTGAGATAGTCAGATCCAAACATCTCCAAAAATCAAGATTTATTGAAAAAACATAGATTTACAGATGTTATCATTTCCAAAATTAATTTTTAATCAAAGAAAATATGCTGCTTTAGTCCATATTTATTGACGTTTGGCTTTTCAAAAACATTTCCACTGAGGTCAAAAAAACAAAGAAAGATACACACCTGTATCTAGCACCATAAGTTACACTTGTTCATTAAAGAAAATTGATTTTTTTTAAATATATAAAAGACTAACAAATTTACTCTAATAAATCATTTATTCAACTTGAGGATTTTGCTCAAGGATTTTAATTCCTTTTAAAAGGTGATGACGTCATAAAAAAATGACGACAGACATTCAAAGCATCATTCAAACAATTTAATGCAAACTTTGAATTTTAAGAAATGACTTTCCGTACAGCCCTACTTTCAACTTATCAGGGCACATTACATGATCCGATCTTCACGCAAGAAAAGGTCACCCCACTGCCAAAGCTACTGACTCCAAGAACTGAACTCACCAGGATGACTTCTAGTGCAGGTAGAATGCCCATGTTTGACAACGTCTTGAAGAAGGCGTCTCTGTTTTGAGGTTGTAACGTTTGAGAGAATGCACAGAATTCTTTTAGGAAGTTCACCTGGAAGGAAGAAACAAATCATGGCTCCATGAAACAACTGGACAAGGAGAAAAACGAGAACAGTATTTGGTGAATAATGTCTGATAAAGGTTTGACATACCAGTTCGTGTCTTTTGTCGTCATCGGTGGCCTCGTCTGTTAGCTGTGCAAAGAGGTCTGTCAGGAACTTCTCATCGTCCTGACATCAAAAAGGAGGGGAGATGAGAGGGGGGTGAGGATCAAATAGAGGGTCAACAAAGCAGGATATGGAAAAATAATCCTTGACACTCGCGTTTATCCAGGGCGTATTGTGCATTCTGATAATTCTACAGTAACAAAGTTGTTGTTGATCTGCAATGGCATGATTCAGATACAAAAAAAACAGGAAACAATCTTAACATCAAACGCATTTACCAGTTACTGATCTTTAAGGTATAGTATGACCTTGTTTTGTTCCTTTGACGACAATTTCATTTTCACTATTTTTTCATTTAGACTTCAATTTTTTCAGTCTCACATTACACCTATTTTGTTTTGTGCTACTGTATGTTAAGTGTCGTAAGAACTCAGAAAAGTGATTTATTATAATTTGTCATTATAAACATCTCTTTAGACTGAATTTACAACCAGAAATAAATCAAAAACATATACTTTGTCAATTGTTATTTAGAACTAAAGCATGTTTACATGATATAAAAAAATCCATCCTCTCTGCATAAAAAATTCTTTAGAAGTACCACATTTTTGTGGATTTTCCTGATGGGTTATGCACACAAGATTTTTTACACTGACTCTACTCAGTTCCTTTCAGTTAAATGTGCAATCCAGTACATAATGTGCTGGTCAAAATGAATAAAACACTCTGTTCACATGTCAACACTGTCTCATGGTGGGTGAGGAAGGAAAGGTCCATATCAGTAGTGTTTGACTTCAGAACTTCACAGAGCACAGTGTACCAGAGTCAACAGCGTACCAGTTTCAGTTTTCCTCTAGCGCAGCATAACTGATTTACACAACACTTCCCCATCTCTATGGAGACAGCCATACATAAACACTGCTGAGTTGACACAGTACAAAAACACAAAGGTCACATGACCATAAAAGACTAGCAGACAAACTCAGACTGGGTAAAGCACAATCAGCCGAAAATAAAACCTTTGTACTATCCTACAATTACTGTAATTTCCAGTCCTCACTGCATAAACACTATTTTAAAACATATTTTCTTATGTGTGCCATTTGCTGTTACAGCAGGGTAGTGCATTTGTAAATGCTGTACAATATATGCCTTTACATCATTTGCTTTTGCAATGAGAACATTTTCACCAAGTGAAAAAGTGATGTGTACACATCTTATTTGAAAATAACAGGAAAACCCTTTACTGGCAAACCTTGTAATACTTGTCTGCCTATCTCACCTGTAGCATGCCCACAATCTCCACCTTGTTGAAGAAGATGAAGGAGTGCAGGGTGGACAGCATGTTTTCCTCAAAAACAGAGGGCGTGGGCAGCACCATGTCCTGAATATACTGCACCCGATACGTCTGGTGTATTTTCTGACGCAGTTCCGGATCAGAAATGGGGATCACTTCCTTAAATCGGGCTGTCTTAGTCAGAAACTCCCGATGCCGCCGTGGCTGCGGGAGTGCTGGATCAAACTCCAGACAACCAATGACGTCCATTATGCACTCCTCAGAGAACATAACCTCAAAGAGTGCAGTACGATTGAGCAGGAAGATGCCTTTAATTATTTCATACAGGTGGTGCAGTCCCTCTCTGTTCTCCAAATCCTCACACACACGGAACAGTTCCAGGAGCTTGCGAATGTAGCCCTCGTTCTCTACGGCCAGTGCCAGTTTCTCACGCCGCAGTGGTGAAGGTAGTGAGGAGGCCACCAGCTCAGCCAGGTCCTCCAAGCGGTTCAGTTCACATGGCGGTAACTCCAGACCTGGCGACGACATGTCGTCAAAGCGCTCCTCCTCAGACTCGTCCACCACGTCCTGAGTGATGTCCACTGACGGGTCCTTTCCCTGCACCTTAGCAATGACACAAACATATGAGTGATGTGTGATGTGACCAGGAACACCCAAACACACTCAATACAAACGCATACACAGACGGAGCAGACAAACACACACCCACACAAAGATAAGTGCAGCTACCTGGCATATTTTCTCCCAGATCTCATCACAGCCAGCCTTCTCCTGGAAGCTGAGCGCCAGATCATAATTTTCAGCCTCGGACCATACTATCAACGTATCCTTTCCAAAAGAAAAACAGTACAATCAGTACACATAATTTAAATATATATATATATATATGAGAATAAGCTGCAGCATGGCATGTACTGACCTGTTGTTTCTGGTAGGCTGTGTTTGGATTGATTTTGGACTCCAACAGTAGGGAACCTGTCAGGTGAAAACAAAGGTGGCACATAAGTGTTTTCAATATGACTGTCATGAGGAGGACAGGTTAGGGCAGGGGTGTCCAAACTTTTTAAAATGTGGCCCGGATTAGTTAATGTGAATACACATGGGGGCTAGCCGTTTCTCACATCAGGAGTTATTTTAAAAAAAATAATCACACATAAATGACACTAATACAACTGTTTCATCTTTAGTTGAAAAGGAAACAACTTTCCACCATTCCTCAAAGCAGAGCCCTTACTGTCAACTTTATGCTTCTTTGCGGTGTCCATGTCTGCTACATTGCAGTAAATATCTGGTGTTACAATAAAATGAAAATATTTTTGTCGAAATTTAGAATATCAAATATAAAAAACTCCAACACAAACCTTTGTTTAAATGCCTTTGGTAAAAGTTTAATCAAAACTGAAACTTTCAACATCATATGCAGCAAGTTCCCAGCAATTTCATTTTATGAGTAAAGTCAAAATTTAAATAGGAATTGAATATATGAAAATAGCTCCCTAGGATTTTAGAAAGTAAAAGTTCCTCCCATGCTGACACTTTCTTTGCACTTTTAATTAGTCAATTTTATCAGCGATTGTTAAAAAAAACGCAAATACAGATATTGGCCCCAATAATTCAAACTTTATGACTGCCAGGTGAATGAAAATAAATGCACAGTGATCTTGCTTGATTAATCAATATTGTGTTATCACACAGTATGTTTTGAAAGTCCGTTTAAAATCGGTCTGAGGGCCAAACTTTGGACATGACTGGGTCAGGGTATTTGCTGCATACAAGTGAGGATTGCATGCACGATTCCAGCAAACACAGCCGAATAAAATCTGCGCGTGGAAAGCATTGTTTACATATATTATTATTAAATAACTATAGCAGTGTCCAATGCACTTTAAGTGATTTCTAGGTCGGGATGTGTCATTCATCTTGTCTGAGATCGCTACTCACCATCACTCTCTGCTCGCACCAGGAGAGACGTGCCTTTCAAACGCTCCACATAGCCCGAGGAGACGTGCCCGGTCCCACGGTCATCCCACTGTCTGTCCTCATTGAGGGTATACACTTTGACTCGTCGACGAGTGTCCGTCATCCTGGCAGGTAGCTGTAACCGTTTCCCCCTTTCCGGACCTTCTTGGCTTTTACAGGACTTCACCTTGTAACGCCACAACTGCAATTCACTTGTTTTTATTTACACCTGACCACTTCTACAATGCACGTCTCTAATGTCAGGGGTCAACCAGGATAACAGTTCTTTGAAGGAGCTTAAAGGCGGGACACCGGGTATATCCAGGAAGATTCCCAGGTGCAGCTGCAACTACAATATCTGCTTATTCGAAAAAGCTGCCTCAAAACTTATCTCGCCAGTGTTACAGGCAACGCGCCACACAAAATCAGCTTACAGACCATTATAGCAAGCTAACAATTTACAGTGCGGAGGCTACTGCCTTTAGCTATAATCGACAAAACAATGACTGACAAGACATCAGGAAGTCCCAGCACACAATTGAGGGAGTAGTTTTCAGAGTAAGCATCAACGTCACGATCTCTGCCCCCCAAAAACAACCTGCTTTTTTAATAGAACAGTGTGTACGCTTGCGGGCAACGTTAGCCAGTTAGCTAGAAAACCTAACGAGTTAACTGGCTAGCTAGTACGCTAACTGCCTACGCTCCACAAATTCAATGTTAAACCCGTTGAAGCAAAACGACCACAGCCGTGCAACGATAACATTATTTCACACTCGCTGACCGCAGACACCGTGTTAACTCTGGAGTTATGTTTCTAAATGTATCTGAATAATACGCCAGCTAGCTAGCCTTAGCTGCTATTTCTTCCCCAAGTGTTCCGCCATGTTCTGGCTCGGGGCCGCGGAGAGACCACTCTCTCCTTACTGGTATTCATGCATCCTAAAAAAATATGCAAACCAACAAACTGTAGTCTGGTAATTACTCCAAGGCAACGCTTTACATTATAATGCTATTTGCCATTCATTCCCGACGTCTTGCTCAGATAATTGCTAACTGTCCCCCCGTGAGTATTCAGCCATCTTGGGTCCCTTCAGAGTCAGTACGGGGTTTCCAGCACAGCAACAACAGGGCAGCCCGCCACATTTAAAGAGACAGTAACACATTTCACCTCTGACGGTGATCAGCAGAGTTAGGGAGGCCAAGTCAGGGGGAAAAAACAGTATATTTGAATCAGTTCTCTGGATAATGACTTTAAATGCAGCTCAAATATTATTCAATTAATAGAAGGTATAAAGAAAAAACAATGGGACATTATGAACTTTCTGAGTAACAGTAATGTTAAGATGACTGTAAGTGACTGTTGCTAAGTTGCAATGATTTGTGGGGGAAAAAGTATGATAAATATAGAATAGTTGGCCATTTGTATCTATTTGCAATAGCTTCTGTTATTAGTTAGAAAGGGACAGGTATTTAAGTTTATCTTGTTCCTTCTTCTGGAATGAAGTATTATAAGAAAAAAGTGTAGCATTGGTTTTTGTTATTGTTTTAGAAATTACAAAATGAGAAAAGCAAAATATGAATTAAAAAAAAAACTGTATCTTGTTAGAACATGAGTGTTACTTTTTGTTTTGTTTAGACCCTCCCTGGAGCAACAAGTATTTTCCTTGAGCCTCCTTAAGTGACTGAGGGAAAATGCATGATCCTCCCTCCAACACAAACATAGTTATTAGGTTTTAAAGCTCACCCTTTTATGCTTCAAAATTAAATGTTGAAGACAACATCCTGGAGTTGCAAAAAAAAAGCCAGTTTTTCACAACCATGTATGTTGGTTAGTCAGTGCAAATTGTTTCTTTTTGGTAAAAAATTAAATCAGACATAGAATAGTGATTTTGATGAAATATCACCTTTTTAAACTTAGATTTGGTTATGTTACTTCATCTAAACAAAGCATTTGTCCCACATAATATGTTCAAGGATTGTCAAAAAAATTAAAATCCAATGCTAATATGTTTTTACAATTTCAAGCTGAAGAATAAATTGTGATATTTTGGCAATATTTTAAGAAAAAAAAAACATGCCTAAAAACACACTGGTTTGGAAGGCATCTTTTCTTAAAAAATCAGTAGTAAAATAAATTCAAATTACAATCATTTTTTAAATAATAAACATAAGCCCCTCCCAAGTGCTAAAAAAATGATTTGACATCCCTCTCCTTTCTATCACCCCCCCCGTAAATACCAGTCCTTTATCATCCTGTTACTACACACCATTTTACACCAGTCTAACTATTTGACAAAAACATGAACAAAATGTAGATCCTTGTAAACCAGCAGTTTCTACACTGAGACTGAATAAAAGCTTGAAGTATTCCTCCCTGTTCTTACAGTTGTATATTAAAGAGTGTAAATCAGTCAGAAAACAATCGTTTATTTTCTTTAGATCACAGAAAACAGGCAGGGATAGCAGAAATCAGATGCTACGTAAAACAAAAACATTAACAAAAAGAGCATTTTACATCGTTATGGTAGGATATAGTAACAATAAAAATAATAATCAATGAAATATGGAGAAAAAAAAAGATCTTCCGGGGACAGTATCATTGATTGGTTAGTCACACATTTATCTAATTAAAAACGAATCACCTGCATTCAAAATTCACATCCAACTGCCCAGTAAAGGTATATGAAAAATGTCACATAACTTTTAGGGATATTGAAAACATGCCATTATAAATTTGACCAAAAAAAAAAAGAAAAAAGTTTTACCTATCTTGTGCAGAATTTCTCCAAATCCCTCGCCATCAATAAGTTAGTCTTTACAGTTCGCTCCACTCTCATCTTGATGTAACAAATTAACGTGTGCTGCACAGCACTACCCCATTTCTATATAATGCACCAAATTTCTGACCTTCCCCCAGCTTTTTAACCCCTTCCTTTCCCCATGTAAAGTATAATATGTAAACCCTTTCCTTTTCAAACTGTCAGTGTTGTCCATGTACACAGATCTTCAAGACGCTGTGGAAATAAAGTGCAGCAAAACTCCTTCAAAATGTGTGTAGCAGGACAACTCCTCTCCGATGCCTTTACCTCGATGCCTGTTGAGCTTGACGCCGCAGCAGGACATATATTTTTTCCTTAATCCAGTCTTTGTTGTATGGTTGGTATGTCTGAGTGTCAGCTCTGTATCTGTAACAAAATTTAAATAACATAGTGATCAACACATTCAAGGCAAGGTTTATCTTAATTCAATTAGTAGTCATTTAGCAGACAAATCATACTTACACAAGGCAGCTGAGATCTGCCAAGTCATCAATAAAGTCAAACAACTGACTAATGTCATAAGTGATGGAGGGGCTGTTAGGATTCATTCTCTTAAGATGCTCTTCATACATTTTGCAAACACCTGGAAGAGAGGTGCACGACATGCTGAAAGGAAGCAAAACTATTTCAAAAAGTGTGCATGAAAAGAAAATAGCTAAAATAGCACAGAGAATGTCATAAAGTTCACTGCAAAGACTCTAAAGTAAATAACACAACAGATTTCATTCAAAAGAGAAATAGACAGGATAAATAAAGCAATAATGATAAAAGGAACACCATTATACAACTATTAATGAATGAATAATTGTAGCTTCAACTCAGTTTTATTGTGCATGTGTGTTACAACATATCACTGCACACTCAATACACTAATCATTCAATAACAAAGAAATTACACAATAAATGTAAAACAAATAAACCTATTATTTTCATACACACCTAACACAGGTCCCAAACTTTTCACAGTCTTAAATATTATTTTATCTTAGAGATATGTAAAATATATTTTACTATTACCCTCTAAGAAGCCAGTACTATGCTAAAGTATTCTGTCGCCTCATTGAGCAATATTGTTGAAGTTAAGATTTAATCGTGCTACTATCAAAATATGGGTTTAGACTGCACTTAATACAACAAAGGTGATCACAAAACGTGATTTATTATTGAGAACTATTTTAAACAGCTGAAGACTCACCTTCCATACATTCATTCACTGACTCATAGTCAGCATATGTGCGGCCTTCAGGTCTCTTGGTTGGTTGGACAAGCAAAATAGTGTGCGACTGTAAAGATAATTAATATTAAATACTCACAATAATGCCATCTCGTAAAATAACACATCTCTTGAATGATTAATGTGCAATATTATGTTTTGTCCTGATACATAAAGTATCGTTAACTTTCTCCCAGAGGTTTTCAAACGGACGGTTGTTTAGCAACAGATCACCATCACGTTAATGGCTAAATTTCCAAAAGATTTCCAATTTAAGTCAATTTGTCAACATTTACGAACAAAAATTGAGCTGAGTTAACTAAACGTTAAACTGTGTGTTTATAGCAACAGA
Source organism: Plectropomus leopardus (assembly GCF_008729295.1). NCBI lineage: Eukaryota > Metazoa > Chordata > Actinopteri > Perciformes > Serranidae > Plectropomus > Plectropomus leopardus. The sequence continues at coordinate 15,148,300 of NC_056478.1, read as the reverse complement.
AAAAAACTAAATAAAATACAGGTTTGACAGAGTAACGTTAGTAACATGAACGTTAGCCTCGTAGCTTGTTAGCTTAGCTGTGGCGGATTAACAAGAGCTAAATATCTAATACTGCGTGATTTTACCTCCTCAAACGTAACGCAAAACGCTCTTACCATGTTTGAGCTGAGTGCAGACTCTGTCTATTTTTTGGGGAATGCAAAGCTGCAAAAACGCTGGGTGTTTATTACTACTTGATTCCCTGTCCGATGTTGCTAGCCGTTTGAAGGAAAATATTCTGCGGAAATGGAGTAAGTTTTTTCCGGTTGTGAAGTGAGGTCCCTTCAAAATAAAGTTTTTGCTTCAAAATAAAAGTATGGCCGTAAAAATATAGAATCAATCTCATTTCTAATGTGTAAAGAAACTTTTTGTGTGCGATGGAAAAACACATTTTAAAAAGTCATTCGATAATAATAATAATACTAATAATACTAATACTAATACTACTACTACTACTACTACTACTAATAATAATAATAATAATTTTTCATCATCAGAAAAATAAAAATAATTTGCTATGCACTGTTATAACCCCAGTGTTATATTGCACTATAATTATTAATGGATTATGTTTATTGATGCATTCATGTTATTCTAATATTAAAGCTGTTTGATACTGTTGTGTAGTAATAATGACATGTAATGGAGTAAAGGAATAAAATAGACGTATAAAATAACAGATAATGAGAATCTATTACAATGATACCATCATGCCATTACCTCAAACTTGACTACATTACTTTACTAAGTGAACCAAGTTACATCACACCACTTTGTTTTGTTTATTAAAACAGATCAACAGTAAAATGTTTGTCAAAGTAAAAACAGATCAACAGTTTGATTAAATGTTTGTCAAATTATGATAAGATTAATTTTAGGAAATATTGCAGGAGCAGATGGAGACAAAGACTAACCACATCATTTTATTTCAAGGTTACCGGATAGCTGGCAATTTATTGATTAGGTTCATGATTCACACTGACATCATTTTGTTGTAGTCCTGATCTAAGGCAAAATATGTATGTGAATACGGTGTGCATCACAAACAAAATACCAAAGATCAAAACAATAACAAAATCCAAACCATGAGCTGGAATCATGTTAGTTAAAATGCAACACTTTCTCGATGATGTAAAGCCTGACGCTAAAATGAAAGTTACGGTGTGGTAAGTTTTACAATACATGTTTGTGTGTGACTTCATTATGTAAATTCTATGTGTACAAATATCATCTGATTCATAAAGACAGCACTGATTTAGAGGTGTCAGTAGTGACCATTGTTATGCCCTCGCCCTCAAAGCCCCGCTGGATGACCCTCTCCTTGTAGCCCCTCTTCGAGGTGCAGGTGGGGGCTCCCTCGTCACCACACCCCCACACTCTCTCTGGCATGCTTCCAGGGTCATAAAGTTATTAGCGTTGCCATGGCAGCTTCCATACCAGAACTCAGTACATTTGCCAGCGCCTGAGTCATAGTAGTAGCGGACCTTCCAAGTATCACAGGGGCCCTCATCACGAGGCAGGGAGCACACACTGCCAGTGGATGGAGGGGCGGGAGGTGGTGGGTTTTGCTAAGGAAGGTGGACAGAAAGAGAGATAGTGAATCATCGTGTATAACCAATAAATTAAGCATAATATTTGCTGTATATATGTAGCAGAGACTATTGAGAGGGTAATTTGCAGTTTAAAAATGAGGTATCTATTACAGCGACTTACCGTTGTGCTTTCATAAAGTTGGGGGACTTGTGAGAGACAAATTAAAATAATACCTATCCTGATTTTTAGTCACTTATTTGAGTCAAGCTCCAAAATAACTGGATCCTACACTTCCCATCATGCAACTCATTACTATCTTTAGTTAGCTCTCTCTGCCGGGTTCTGCCTACATGTTTCAAACTCCACACCCTAAATTTGAGGCTTTCTGTTATACATTTGTACTTTAAAGGGATCTAGATTTCAGTGCAGGATTGCAAATCTAGCATTTATAATGAAATTTCCACAAAGGTTCTTTTTATTCTTTGATTTTACTGTCTATAAAACAACCTTAGCTAAAGGTGCATGAAACGATCTAATTTACTGCAGTGTGTGGCATCATGACTATAGGAAGAACAAATAAAAAAATAGCAAAAAGGAAGGAAAGAAAAAAAGGGATAATATAAACTAGACATAAATTAATGTTTTAAATACGTTAAAATTTGGATAGCAAACCTGTTTTGTTAAAATATTTAAATAAAGCCCCAAGCAGCTGTAGCTACTTGTTTTTGTTCCCTCTCTGCACAGATTTATAGCAATGTCTCATAAATTTCAGCCACTGTTTGCACTGGTGAAAAATGCGTAAGGACAGGCTGGAACACAGACGGACTGACAATCGACAAAAACACACCTGGCTAACTCTCTCTCCCTCTCTCTATAAGACTACACCCCCCCCCCAAGAGATGACTACAAGCATCTCTTGCCAGAATAAAGACAGGTTTCAATGATGTGGACTTGTAGGCATGCAAACATGACAAACCGCTGTCAAAATCAGAAAGGACATGCTCAAACAGCAGTACTGGTGATATCAACATTAACAATGGTAAACCCTAGGATGCTCAAAGAAGTAGTGTTAACATTACTAAGGCCAAGCAGCAGTGCAAAGACACATTTCAGGATAACTGGCTCAGAATGACATCACTACATCACTTTGGTTATTTTCTAAAACTTGCCAAAGGCCTCTCCAGAGCCAAAGAAGACTGCACAACTATTTATTTATTTATAGGCAGAATAGCACTTTCCACAAAGAGTAGACTAATTATGACGTGTTAAATCAGCAGAGTGTCTCTTTAATGCATCTGCATTATTTAACAACTTCAATGAGTTTATTAAAACAAGATGAGAAAGTGATGTGCTTCCTACCACAGTTGTAAGGAACTCAGGACATCCAGCCCGTCCAAATCCTTGAGCTGCAGTCACCCCATCCAAGCAACAGCCGAATCTATGGAAGAGAGATTCAAAAAGAAAAAAAAAGTTGCACACATTTTACATTGAGGCAATTTGTTTTTTATTAATGTAATTAATGTTGGTTACAAAAGTAGGATCCAGGAAGCAGTGTTACCTGGTGTTAACACAGTCTTGTTGGGAGCAGCCCTCATTTCTGGGCCCCGTGGCGGATGTTCGGCCGTCAGGACAGCAGCCATAGAATGACTGTGAACAGTGAGGACTAACCGCAGCCGTGTAGGGATCATACGCAATGTTTGTATGTGGCTGGGAAGCTATAAAGTAAGTCAACACAGACGCAGACAAACAAACACACTGTACTGGATTAAATTTGGCAGTAGTTAAGTTTGGATGGATATATTTTAGAATGTAAATATTACTGGCAGGAGTGGAAAAGCAGTAAGAGAAACTCTTTATGTTTGTGAGCAAGTATGGAGGTGAGAAAGCAGTGCAATTGCAGTCTAGACAGCAACGGTTACAACATACACTTTCTTTACTGCCTGAAGAAGCATTCACTTGAAACTAATCTGAGTATCACCTGCACCTGATGACTGGTTGTGCATTCATTCTGTGATTTTTTTTGTAAATCTTCTTTACAACTGCTTTGGCTACACATATAAAATAATCATATGTTCAATCAGACACATGCTTCACATACCTGAAGGGTCTTCTGGAGCATGAGGCACAAATCCTCTCACAATGTTTTCATGTGCCCTCGGGTCCTGCACACTTGGGACCACTAAAGATAAAATACATCGGTTAAATACAAACAAGCAAAGAGACTCAAACTAAAAGAGTGTTTGTTTCGATTTGGCTCACGTTGTGCTCCAGGGCATGCTTGTGAGTTGCATGTCTCGACAGAAACGGGTCTGCGGGCTGGTCCACACCGGGACTCTGGGTAAGGGTTCAAATCTGTATCGAAACAGCCCACTCTCCTCTCCCTCACACCGCCACCGCAGCTTCTAGTGCACTGCAGGGACAAGACAGGACAGGAGAGAAAGTGTCCTCCCAGTCCAACACTTTTTATTCTTTCGCTGCATTTCACCTACCAGTCCGTAGTCGGTCACATGCCAGGTGATGTGTGTGTGACAGGCAGGTCTTCGGCAGGTCTGGACAGATGCAGGTCTTGCAAGTCCACTGCAGGCGTGCTCAGGCAGGCGTTCACCTCTCGACCCCACGCAGGTCACCTCCCTCGTCTGCCGGCCTTCCCCGCAAGTCACCGAGCACTGAACACCATATGTGACAATTAATTTGTCAGTCCCAAAACAAAATGAGCATTATTACATTACCATATTGCTATGCCTTTACACCATGGGTGGATTATGAGAAATGGGTCCTTGGGCACAGACATGTAGAAGGCCCCACCACCCTGACTCTTTTTGAAGTTTCTTTCTGTCTCTTTGAGGCTATTAAATGTCACTTTTTGGTCATTTTGAATACATAATTTAATGGAAAGCGTGAAATTGACTGACACACTTTTATTATTTTTTATCTGCAAATTATTTTTTTTACACTTTTATTATTATTTTTTCCACAGCTTGCTTCATTTTCTCTTTCCATTACCAGAAGCAACATTTCATTGTCTGCCTGTATGATGTCAAAATGTAAAAGTTTTCCAAGGTACAAACCACAGTGAAGCTGGAGACGCTGTACTCAGCAGCAGCAGCAGCAGAAGCACATGGATGCATGTTGCAGGCCTGCTGGCTCTGCGGCCTCTGCAGCCTCTGGGTGATGCAGTTAGTCTCCTCCACCACACGGGGGTTTGCTGGGTCCTGAACCCAGCACTGCACGCTGCGATACTGCATGCCTCCATCACAGGAGGCAGAGCACTGGCCGTAAACACCAGTTTTGTAGACGTATTTTAGGGTGTCTCTTTGGTGAGGAGCAACAGCAACGGAGGCAGCAGCATGCACGGAATTAGTGTCTTCATCCAAACCCATAATGTCTCCATGTGTCAGTATCTGGAGAGAGACAAATTTATTTTCAATTACACTACTGTACATGTGAATACAAATGAAAGCTACCAATTAAGAGTAATGGGCAATGTTATTCTAGAAAAACAGCACTATGTAAAGCTCTGAAAGTCTGTAATTATATTGTGAATGCCAGTTTTGTTCCCACCCTGCAGACGCCATCCACACAGATATCAGAGCGTCCCACATAGCACGGTGTCCCATCCACCACTGCAGGTCTGTGTCTGTAGAAGAAGTTCTCTCCTCTTGGGACACACGTCAGCTCACATGGATTGGTTGCTACAGGACAAAGAATATATGGATCAATAGATCAAATAGAATCTGCCCTAACTTTTGATATGGTGTGAATGGTATTTTTTATATACTCTAACACAATCCAAAAAATAAGATAAAGAGAAGACAATCACAGTAACGTGACACTCAGAATGCATGTCTGTTACGTACATATAATTGATAATCCTTAAATATAACACCAAGAATTATTTGACAGTGCATCTGCACTTGGACTCAAGTAATGTGGCTGCACAGTACATAATAGATCCCAAACCTCCATAATAAGGCACCCATGTCTGGCGTTTGCTCTGAAAGTCTGTGTGGTCCAATTGGGAGCACTGCTCCTCTCTGAAGTCCCTGGACCCAGCCGGACAGTCCTGCAGTGACACAAAGTCTTGGATTATTGGCATATTTTAAAATACATTAGTGCAGGTTGTGGTTAAATGTAACGTTTTCAAGAGACAAAAACAAAAGAAAAGAAAATTACTCAAGGATAATTACCTGTGTGTTACAAATTCGGAAGGACTTAGAGGATCCAAGGCAGTTATGTCCTCCGTCCGTCCTGTAAGAGAGGGGAAAGAATGCTTTCATTTGCATGCTAAACACTTCTCTTTATTGATAAAAAAGAGAGATGTAACAGAAAAAAATGAAAAAAAGTGATTGAGAACTAAAAAACGATAAAACAATTTAAAAAATACGACTTCTGTAAAGTGAAATTTTTTACAAATGTAAAAACTATATTTACCTTTCACTTATACCGATACTGTATGTCCATGAGTGATAGTTACACAGGATAACAGACACAATAGACCGTAGTGTCTCATGAATGTGTGAAGTTTATAAAAAGCACACTTTATTATGAAATGTCGTGAATTTCAATCACAGAGCTTTTGTTTTGAAGTGCCATCTCTGTTCATTCTTGCAATGCATTTTATTTCTTTGTATTCTAAGCCAGCATGTTGTTTACATTTTATGAAACAAAGCTGAATATTTGGCAGTTTTTCAAATGTGTGAAACGTGAACTAATGACAAAGGAGAAGTATGGGAATCACTGATTTATAGTATATTTAAAGCAACTTTTATTACAAATTAAGTCATAGGGTCCCCTATTGCAAATATGCATATTTAGTAGACAAGACATCCCATCACCCTACTCTCTGTGCCCTACCCTGGCCCTACCTCGAAGTGATACATTTCCTGGTTCTCATTGCCACTCCCGTGCCACAGGTACGGCTGCAGGGCCCATAGGGTCCAAACTCTCCCCAGTAGTCATGGATTGGCCGTGTGAACTGAAAGACAACAAAAAACTGTAAACTCCCACTTGCTCAGCGTCTGGAACACATAGTTCTCTATCACACCATATCCTAACCCACCACGAACCACTAACACACACTAAGAGCATGCTAGAGACACCAAATATAGAAGCTGGAACATTTAACCACAAACAGTCCCATATATACACTGCAGAAACCCACAGTGTGGCAAAACGCATGTGTCAGAAAATACACGTGTAGTTTTTTTGTGTAGAGATTAGGACATTGTGTTCTTTTGCAATTTCCATTAGCACGTAAGTAATTATTATGGACATTCAAACAGTAGGCATACAATATGATTAATATTGTTAAAAGTGCAGACTCACAGTGAAAGCAGGTACAGCCAGCAGCTGTAGGAGACCCAGAATTTGCAGGACGTTCATTTTCACCAGAAGCTGCTGCAGAACTACTGATGACAATAGAAACTAAATTTGAAAAATAAAAAATAGAAAAATCAATGCAACAATTTTAATTCTTTTTGAATGATGAGTCCGTTAATACATATATATCAGATAACACCTATATTTCCTGATATCCTTGGTTATTCTTCACTACTGTATTAATAAATGTATTTCATGAGCAAAGCGATAGGTGAGAACAGCTAATAACAGATTTGTCTTACCTTCTTGAAGTGAATTCCCAGCTGGTTGACCAGCAGTCCAGAGGGATGTGCACCTCAGTAGTGAAGGTAGGCACTGACGCCTCAGCTTTCTATCTCCTCACCCTCTTTGCACACCAACACCACAGCCCAGAAAGTGTCAGGTTTCAACCACAAAATTTTGACTTCTTTTTTTAAAGCTGAATATAAGCTTCGATTTGGAGCAGGGTTTTTCCAGTAAAGACCCTCAGGCTGTGTGACTCCATATGTTGTAGTTTTATGTTGAGTCCTTTCATCTGCACCCACGTATTTATGTTAAAGGAATTATCATAATCAAAAAAACATGTTTTCGTGCAAGAAGTAGTTAAGATAATTGCTTGCTCCTGCATTAACAGATAGTATTTGGTTGCACATAATTTTATAGTTGCAAAGACATAGGAGTCAACGTTGGTGGACACAGATATGAAATGGAGGGTTTGAAGGCTCTCCACCAAAAAAAAATTCATATCAAACATTTAATTTCCTGCATTCTGGTGACGTTTTATGCACCAATTTGTGCTTTTTCTTTATCACTTTAGGTTGTCTTTAATTGTGTCAAATAAAAGCTGCTTAACTTAATGTTTTTTGTGGGTTGGACAAATGAACGTTCTAAAAACTGATGGGGAAGCTTTCCCATGAGTCCACCCCAAATACACATCTATGAATGGCTGCACATATATATACATTACATCAGAAACCCACTAAATTGAGATTCTGGGTGAATGAGTTCTTGAAGCTCCCCGATGATTGATTTTTTTCAGGTTGCTGGCCACTGATTGTCCCCTTCACACATACCAGAACCGCTAAATACAGACCAGGAAGTCACAGCAGAGGATTGGATGGGAGGTAAACATCACCCTAAGGCTCTATTTAGGTTTATTTTAGTGAGAAACCACAGTGGAGCCGGATGGGAAGAGAATATGGACGATGTACCAGCAGCTATCAGTGAAGAGCAACATTCCTGTGCCATAAATTTAGCAAAGCAGAAGCTGTAGGAGCTATAAAGGCTGACAAGAGTAACATATAATGTATACTTTAGTCTCAACTGTCAACACTGAATACACTGTCTGTGCCTAATAATAGCTGTGATGTGTGTTTTTGTTCGTGGGTGGGCAGGAAAAAAAATTCAGTAATAGCAGAAGTAATAAAGTAAATCATTGGTTGAAAGGCAGCGCAGGTCTGTATGATCTTGTCATTGAAGACAGCAGCAATCTTGTATGAAAGCAATGCAATGGACTGTATCTTTGTTAAGAATATTTTATTAAAACTACGACAGACAGGCGATGATTCAACTGTATCCCTTTAAGGTCCTGCTCAACTGTTTGGTAGATTACATTTTGAGTCACTATGTCTTAATAAATGTGTTGAACTGAACTCAACCTGACTGAGCTATCGCTACCATCCGGTTTAGGTTATACCAAAAAAAATCAACTCGATGTCATTAGCTGTGTCCCAATTCAGGGTCTGCATCCTTCGGAGGACGCAGCCTACGCGGTCTACGGAGGCAACTCCTTCGAAGGCCCCTCCAAGGGCCGCATCAATGGTTGTTAAATGGGACAGTCTAGTCTTCGGAGGATTTCCTGGCTAGTATGCTAGGTGGCTACATGTTAGCATTACTAACGTCACATATTATGAAGGACATTTCACTAGCAAGGACCACACCTCAATAGGAATTTATTTTAACAATTTATTGACGTGAATGTAGATTTGGTATAAACACTGATGTTGAATTATTGGAATGGATGGTTGAGTGCGGTGTGGGGACGCTTCGGTGGGAATCCGCCGTGGCTCCCGGGCACGACAGACCCCCTAGGACCCTACAGAGAGAAGAATAAGAGAATAAGAGAATAACGAGAACGAAAGGGGAGATCAGGTTAGGAGGATATTTAAGTCGGAAGAGGCGTGGTAGAGGTGTGGTTCTGCTATATAGCTTCACTACGAGATTTTAACGTCACTCTAAGTTTAACATATCTGGTGTTTGATTTTCAAATGAGTGAAAACCCTCATTAAGTTAAATCAACGCTCCGATCTCCGCTCTGTGCCGCCATTATGACTATTTTTGAAGACTGCGGGCGCGCAAGGAATCTTGGGAAATGGAAGGCCGCGAAGGATAGTAGCGACGTGTCCTCCAAAAAGAGTGAGAAGAAGTCCACATTTGTGGGCTGCATAAGAAGGAGCCTTCGAATTGTGACCAAATGGGACAGCCTTCACGCAAAGCTGTGATATAATCGGCCTTCGAATGCAGCCTCCGAAGGATGTAGACCCTGAATTGGGACACGGCTACTGTGTCTTTAAATAGTCTGCCTTTTTAATGACTTCTACAGGAAGCTAGTAACAAAAGAAGTCATACCAGACATGATGGCTTGGTGTGGTGGGATTTTCAATTGAAGGCATATTTATTCAAAATATTATAGTTTCAGAGGTCTTAATGAACAGATTTATGTAACTTTATACAAAAACAAAAATCTAATAAGGGTCAAATTATCTTTTAAAAACATGTTCTACAAAATAGTTGATGTGGCCTTTTATGGAAAAGGTGTTGAAGCTAAGCTAATGTGATTAATATTGACTTTGTTACAAAATAAGAAACCTTTTGATCACTCCTTGTCTTTAAATGATCCATTATATATGCAGAAATAGTTTCATAAAGATGATTTGTTATTGTTTAACCCATGCTCAACCAAACGGTTCAGCTGTCCTCTTATGGTAAAGGTAATGATTCTAAGATAATAAATTCACAATTTTAATGAAATTTAAAACAGGATGAATGTTCACTGTTGTTAATACCATGTTTTAAATGTTATTCCATTGTGTATTTGATTGAAAATAATATATATCTAGAATGTTTTCACTATTTCCAAGCTGTTTTAAAGTACTTTAACGGTAATTACCTAGAATAAATACATGAAAAATATTGGTTCTGGTAAAACTAAAAGTTCCATATTAACAAATTGATATATGTTATATATATGTATATATATATATATATATATAATATATATATATATATATATATATATATATATATATATATATATACATATATAATATATGTTAATATATATATGTGTGTGTGTGTGTGTGTGTGTATATATATATGTATGTATATGTATGTATATATGTATGTATATATGTTGTACTAATGCATTACAAGCATTATAACAGCGCATGACTTGCATGTTTTTTCTTTCTGTTTTACAAATACGATGAAGTGACATTTCAACCATTTGGTAGAGACCTATATTTAAACAACTATGGGCTCCGTTAAAAAAAAAAAAAAAGTTATCATTACCCTACAGAAGTAAAAAAAAAAAGTAAAGAAAAAAAATCCATAGCTTTTTTTTCTTAGAGAGGACCTTAAAGGGTTAAAATAATATTTGCGGCTGTATATTTATTGGACTACGTGTAGCGATATAGATTCATGCGTTTTACAAGCTCCTTTTCAGTGGCTGTGGGTGTCAGATATAAACCTGAAAACTACAATGTTGCACAACAAAAATGTTATATAATCCCATTAAAGCAAACCCCAGCGTCTCACCCCACCTCCAAACCCATCCTGTCCAAATTCTGACCCACACGTCCAGCTCCCAAAACCACTCCCCCCACAGTTGTCTCCTCAGCGATAAACAAAGTCTGTCAGTCCTTTTCTGTCCCTCAGAGCTGCCGGTTCAGTTTCTGTGCTTGCTTCTCTTTGGCTTCGAAGGCAGTCTTGGTGTTGAACAGGTCGTCCACTGTGTCCATGATCTCCTGCATCTCTCTGGACAACTCAGCGTAACCCTCCTTTAGCTCGTCTTGCTGCTGCCTCAGCTCCACTGCCGCACGCATCAGCTCGGTGGCCTGGTGGCTGCAGTGGCCCCGCAGCTGCTCCACGTCCGACAGCAGCACCTCCATGCTCTTCATGAGCTGCTCCAGGCGGTCAGCAGTTACCTCGAACCCAGATGTGTCCAGAGTTTCGGCCTGTGTGTCGTCTGGAGCCTGGGCCTCAGACTCTGGCTCTGCCTTTGCATCCATCCTGCTGTTGTAGCAGCTCACCTGATACTTGTGTTACTAAAACAGATATCTGAAAGAAAGCGGAGTCATTTAGCTGGTAGCCAATGAAAGTGTAAAAAGAACAGAATTACTGAGATAAAAAGGCTGAGAAATGTCAAAGATGCAGAGCAGCTCCAGCACCTCTTGTCTCTCTCAGCTGGTAATGACTTTAAGCTCCTTGCAGGGGGTGAAAAATGCGCTCCTGCCTAATCTCCTCTGCTTGTGTACCTGCATGTACAGTGTGTGTGTGTGTGTGTGCGTCAGTGTATGTGTATGTGTGTGTCCAGGTGCCCTTTCACTGGCATGTGCTGTCCTGTAATCCATTTAGAGAAGCTATCCCGAGCAACACCCTCCCCAACCCAGACCACTGCTGGCTGGAGTGAGCGGCAGGCGGGACATCAGATTACGTGGTTCTTCCTCCTCCCAGCCTATTCATTGCCACGGCTGTCTGAGTAGACAGATTAACCCCTCGTCCTCATGAACTCATCTGTGGGTGGCCTTGACACTCACATGCACACACTCATACACGGGATATAATCTCTTTTCTATACTCGCTTATGCCTCCAACTTTCTGCCTCCCTTTTTCCCTCTGGTGTTGCTCTAGTAATGAACTTGTCAGTGGGCCAAACTGAATGTGTTGTGTAATTAAACCAGTCAGTTTTAAGACATGGCTATTCTGAGGACACAAAGCTGATGCAGAGATCTATCTTTTATTATGACACCACAAACCTACGAAGAGAAAAACATCAAACAAGTCATAATCCTGTAATTTTAGAATGACTATTCGCAGTGCTGCTATGTATACCCTACATATTTAAAATTCTTCTATCAATAACTTAGATGTGTAGGTTGAAGTTAAATCAAATGGTCCACTCAGAGAAAGATATAGTGGTGTCTACACTATACAAATATTTACCCTGGATTCTCAGTATAGAATGAGTTTTAGAAAGACTTCTGTGAGATGACGCCCTCCTATGGCTCATTTTGTAAATGAAGCTCTACTAAGAAGAAACACTGGAGCTGCACATCATCCAGCAAAAATATGAAACTAAGTTAAACAACATTTCAAGACAGAAATGCTTTTAACTGTGAAAAAAAGAATTTAAATTTGATAGAAAAGTTTTAATTCACAGTTAAATATAGCGAAGGTAATTTAACCAATATACATGGGCTTGATGATGAAAACATGTGAGATGTGTAGTGTGTTAATTGAGATTTCAAACATAAACATAAATGGCTATATCTACAGCCAGTGTTTTTCGTTTACACGTTCTGCGCTACTGTAGAAACATGGTGGTGCAACATTTCAGACTCCCTGGATGAGAACCTGCTATGCCCTATGTAGATACAAACTTATAGAAAGCTTATTCTTAGGTAACAAAACACAGCAGCTCTTATTTTCAGGTGATTAGAAACTAAAAATAAACACACTTATCAGATAATATTATATTATACTGTATTATATTTATGCTAAGATACACCCCACACTGGACCTTTCAATCTATTTTTATCTATCAAGCATTTAGAAATATTATGTTTTACAGCTTTATATGTTATGGTGGCTTATCTGCCTGAATTTGCTGAAACTGTAGAGATGTTCAAGAGGTATCACTACAAATAATCAATGTTTGGTTTATTACTATTTTGTAGTAGGTAGAAGTCATTTCATATTAATGCATAGTATTTATGAGCTTATTCTCATGTATCTTTAACAGCAGCATTTTCCAAAAGTACATTCCAGTGTGTTTCCTTCAGTCACCTCATAGAACGAGAAAATACACAAAAGTGCTGACAAAAACCCACGTGTGTGAAAACGAGTTAAAGAGCTGGCAGAGGCACCAGCCCTTTAAATGGCTATAAAGATAAGCAGTCGAAAAAGTCACCTCACCACCTTCAGTTTCTTATCACAACAAACCAAATGGCAGCAGGGGGGCCAGTGTGTGGGGGGAGACTACACCATTACTGAGAGGTAAATATAACAGTGTAAACATTAGCTGTGTCTAAACTAAATAATAATTTGGAGTTTTGGATCATCAACCATAAAACAACAGGAACAATTCAATTAATTAGTTACAACAATTATGTTATTGTAAAAAAACAAAAATTCTGTAGAACATAGCACTTAGTGAAGCTAATTGTTAAAAGACAACACAAGAACAAGAATATAGTTATTTTTGTTGCACTTTAGATCAATGCAAAGACACAATGTAAGGCAGAGGACCTCATATTTGTTTATTAGGCCTTTGTAAGGAAGCTGACAACTGCTGTGCTTGCAAATATATTTTCTAATAGTTATCTCCAGATCACAAGGTTAATTATTATTAAGGTATTATTTTAAAATAACAAAGTTTGTTTTTGCCGATTCTTGAGGATAAAAGGCAGATGAAATGTCTTTCATTGCCTGTGAAGTTACAGCAGAGTTTACATTTTCCTTAGAATATGAAGGCTGATCTGAATGTCATTTCTGAAAGAAAGAGAAAGGTACAATTTCCTTTTGCATCAGACCATGATTCAATTTAATTCAATTTTAATTATAAAGCCCAACTTCACAAATTTGCCTCAGTGGGCTTTACAGCATATGACATCCCCCCATTCTTGGACCCTGACTGCGAAAATAAAAAATAAAAAATATGGCATTAAATATATATTAACCCCAAGTGTTGCCATTTTTGCCCCCCATAGTAATCAGATATTAACAGAGATACGTCACTTAATAGTAGCAATAAAAACACTCATAACACAGCAGAATAAGTTGAGAAAAAACTGCAAATATTTGGATTTACGATGAAGCACACCTACTATTTGTCAAAATGACTGACTTCAATTCTATTAAATTTTATTTATAAAGCCCATTTTCACAAAACACAGTTTTCTTCAGAGGGCTTTATAACATACGACATCCCTCTGCCCTTAGACCCTCACATCTACGGATCAACATCATCTCTAACCATAGAATGAGAAAGTGAACGTGTTACTCACTTGTTCCTGTTGTTATGTAATGTGAGCATCCAGGATGTTTCAACATGCAGGCTGAAGACTAGATGAAGGTCTGAAACATGAATCCTGTCCACAACACAGTGGCTCTGCCCAACTCACAGCAACCATATTCACTCATGACGGTCGTAATGTTCCTGTTTTAGACTGAACACTTATCAGCAAGTCACACAGAAACTTAAGTTAGCGTTAAGGGACACCCCCCGTTAATCACATATCGTTGTGTTTCAGATTTTATTAGATGCCAGTTTAATCACTTTTTTCCACTTTCTCAATTTTGTCATTTTCATTTATTTCCAGTCTTGTATGTTTTTATGTTTGTCTGTTATTTATTGTCCTCTGTAAACAGAGTATTTAAAAAGAGAGTGAATTGCTCTCATTGAGCCACCCTGTTCAAATAAAGTTTAAATTAATGAATGTCTTTTTTTTTTTTTTTTTTTTTTTTAAAAAAAAACCAAATGCAAACGCATTTATTTTCTTGAATTAATCAGATATTTATTAAGGCTGAAACGGTGCTATATCTTAAAAGTGCATGAACTGGCTATAGATTGTAATGCTGAATGAATGAATAAATGAATTAATTAATTTCTATATTAATGTATCATGCAAATAAACAGGCCCAACCTGCATGGGCTTACAAGACACCATTAATTCCACAAATTTTGACAGTTGGGAAGTCCAGCAAACATATTGTCAGACATTAGAAAAATAATGGAGCAAAGCGTCAAAAGCAGAGACAATCAATACTATTGTGTTAGATAAACATCAACTTAAGCAAAACTGAAAAAAAAGCTTAATGAAGGCAAATTCATGGTGAAACAGATAAAATTAAGCCAATATGTTTCTACCACACACGTCCTTCATTAAGGCATGACAAAGAAAGGGGTGCAACATGACTACCTAACCAGGTTGTAATTAGTCAGATGAACATCAGCTGGTGGAGGAGCAGGCCCAGGAAAAGAGAAACACCTGGTAAGGCTACCTCAGTAGACCTACTCACACTACAGCCCAGTGTAAACCTCTGCAAACAATTTAACATATCAAATAACACACAGTATATGAATACAAATAACATAGAGACAGTGGTAACAATTTGAAACATGGTATAATATTGACCCCTTAAAGAAATATTTAACCAATCTATTACATTTTTTAAAAGAAGTATGTATTCTTTCGGAGACATTAATAAGGGAGAGGGGTCAAACATGGGGTCAACAGGCAAGAAGAGTGCCTTGGTTTAGCCTTTTTTTCAGCCATTGTTGGACCTCTGTTTTATACAAATTTAACTGAGAAGAAGAAATACATATATCAAAACCTTTGTATTTCTTCATTGTCATCACATGAGGGCAGTGTTGTTATTCTTAGTTTCTGATTCTGGTTTGCACTCTTGCAGAGTGCTCCTACATATATATTATGTGCATTGTCTCTGTTTTATTTGCTCCTCTGTGTGAATGTGAACACATCATATGTAGGTATTTCATGCATGTGCTTGGAAATTCTGCAAGAAGTAAGACTTTCAATCAGCCTCCAACACGTGTGACCATTTAAGTGCCAACATGTGTATTCTTGTGTGTGTTTCTCTGTATGTGAGTGCTGTGTGGGGGGTTCAGGGGTATGGATTATTTCACCCTGGGTCGTATTCAGAGGAGCCAGCCGAGCGTGAGGCGGAGAGGAGAAAGGGGGCATTGTTGCGGTCCAGATGAGTGTCATAGGTGCCTCAGAAAATACATTCGCTCATGGGGGTTTAACCGAAACACACTTGCAGGAACCACCTGACCCTTTAGATTATGATCATGCTTGAACTTCTTTTATAAAAGTGGAGGGATTAAATGTATCAGTTTTTATAGTCTGGCATCTGTATGTGGCTGCTTGTCACTGGTGTTTCAGTGCTTTTAGTACCACAGTGTGTTTAATCTGATCTGAAATATCACTTTATGACTAAAGGGGGAATTGTTGGTGGTTGTTTTTGTTCATTTGAAGCATCAGCAGGGGCGTAGCACCGAATTCTGGACCCTATCCATAAGCAGTCTCTGTGGGACCCCCACCCTTCATCTCTTGATCCATGTCTCTCTAACACACCTTTTGAATTTGAGGTCAGTTTGCTTTTTTCCCTTTATCTTTCTTTTCTTTCTTTCTTTTCTTTTTTGGAAACCTATGCAGCATAATCAGTTACTTAGCTCTGGCAGTGTTTAGAAATGAATCTTAGTGCAGGGGCAGACTAGACCATTTTGCACCTTTAAGGGGTAAGAGGGGCATCAGAGAGCTCCACTATTTTAATATACAAAGTTTAGTTTTTCAACCAATTTCTTCATCCAATTTTTAGTTAGTTATGTCACTAATTAGTGACATAACTAAGTCTGTCCCACTTTTAATTACACTACATTGCCTCTGAGCATCAGGTGGTTGATTTTTTCAGTTCAAGTTTCTAAACCATAGCACTTTCTAGCACTTAGTCTGTCCCACAGAGTTGCGAAACTCTAGAAAACAGTCATATTAATTACTTGAAAATAACTAAATAACTCCTAACCTCTGTCTTTCTTTGTCTCACACAGTCTCCACCCCGACATCTGGTTTGTCTCTGCAGAACGCTTCCAGGCAACCCACCATCGTCACTGGTCGTTCAGTCGAACATGCATGGTAACGTTTCCCCTCTATGATATACTCACAAGTAAATGAGGGCATTAAAAAAATCTCTCTGTCACTGAAAGAATGGGAGAGTTATGGGCCAGTGGCTCACATGCTGCCCCAACTCTGCAGACCCCTGGGGGACCAGGGGCTACCCTCATAACTGTTACACTATTTATGGAGTCTCCTGGGTGTGCATGTGCCTGTGATTTATGGCTCTCCATCTGGTGCCGCGGGGGCATTGTTGTCGATACTTGGGACATGGAGTTAAAGATGGAGTCTCTCTGCTGGGACGTTCATGGGATGAATTGTAGGGATCAGTGTGTGGTTAAATGGGGTAAATGGGGTGGTTTGGCTGGGGACTGAGTGTGGGGTAATAAAGTGTGTATTTATGGATATGAAGTGGTTTGTAAAGGCAGAGGACACTGAAAAGCTTGAAAAGATGGAAACCCTAAAAGAAGTGACCTCTGAAAATATGAAGCCATTTAAGACCAATCTTTGATATTTGGGCTTTAAAAATAAAACTGTAATGACTCAGCATGAAGGGCAAGACTATCAGGTAAGGTGAGAGGTGAGAGAATTTTGTTGCCTGTATTACAAAAATACAACACAAAGTACTTACATAATGCATTGAAAACATTAAATCTACATTAATAAAAATGTTTATATCAAAATTGTATGAAATTACTATGTGCAATGGGGGTGTGATGAACCCACCGTCAATTATCATCCATTTTACGGTCGCCCTCAGTTCATGGAGCGTTTTAGCAACTTTCAACTCGTTGTTTTGGTCTTATGGCCAGCAACTTTAAAGTTTTGTTTCATTGTCACACAAGTTTGTTGTTGTTGTGCTGCCCCCAAGTGGCCAAAAAAATCAATTACTGCCAGTTTATTTAAAAACTGCTTTCATTCTCTGTTTGTATACATACAAAAAGTAATGCACAATAATTTGTGCATAGCTGACATAATCATGAATCAGCAGGCTGTGATCACATGACCTATTTACTATCATCTATTGTATAATGACAGCCAAGGAGGAAGTCAGGTCACATAGTATAAAGAGTGATAAATTCTGCAAATAGAGGAAGGCTGGGGTGTTTGAGAAATCAAACAGCACAGGACTTTGACCCAGGAGGCTGCTGCTCCTGTCCTGTGTGAAAACAAAAAAAGTTCTTTAAAGGTACATACAAAGTCACGGTCACATTACATGATCACGCCCATTCTTTTCTTAAACACTAATCTAATATAACTGATAGAGGCGCTAATTAGTTAGATATCACATGAACCATGAGCATAACTTTTGTATAAGATATATGAACCATTGTATGAATATAAGTAAACACGGCTTCAAAAATAAACAACCACACAACAGCATCAAAACCTCAAAGATGTGGAACCAACACTACATACACAAAAAAGACAAAACATAGATGTGATTTACACAGATATTTTCAAAAGGTTTTAACTTTTTTTTAAAATAAATTAAAGATATAAAAAACTAGGAAAGAAGGATGTCATTGGTTCAGGATCATGTTCAACAACACAGTTTGTGTGACCAAACAACTGACCTGCTACATCACTCAGCTACACTAGAATAAGTCACTTTTTTGTGCAAGAACACCATCCATGTGTTCATGATGCTGATGAGGGACACATGCCACCACATGTTTCTTGTATTTTTTGGTCTCCACACACTCATGTTTTGGATCAAGGACCAAATGTTGCCGGTATCCCCAGCTATCTAGAGAATGATGAATATGCAGTGTGAAGCAATATGAGAAACATTTTGTGGATAAAAATCATTGAACAAAAACAAATTGGCCTTCAGACGGGGAGCATTTTTACCTTGGTGATTTAAAAGATATTTCTAACAAAACTGTCCTTTACAGTTCCTTTCAAATGTCAGTCACTCTGGGTGTGATTGACAGCTAAATCCCCACAAAAGAAAGAGTTAATGCCTTTTGTGATGATGTTGAAAAGCACTGTAAAAAAACGGGATTTAGTTTTAAAGAAAAAAGTGAAAGAAAAACAGCTAAGCGGCGCTCCACCCTGGGCCCTCAGATCTGGATCAGTTTTCCTGAGATGTTGCCTTTTTCTCGTAAATGGGTGGGATTCCTGATCCCGTCCCTCCAGGGGAGTACAAGTGTATGAATAGCTAATGTTCCAGTGAGACCTCCTCCGCTTTCATTTGGTGCCAGAGAATTTCGTCTTCACTCTCAGAGAAACGTGTAGTTTTGAAACTATGGTTGTCTGAATAAGACGGAAGGTTTTAATAGTTTTTTTCTCGTGATTTCTTTGGAAGAACAGAAACAGATTGTGGAAAATGTGTGATTTGTGGTCTTTTTTGGGACATGTTCAAAGGAATGACTCAACTTATTGGAATGATTACTTGGATGCTTTTACATAAATAAAGGCAATAAAACTGTCTCTCAATGTGTGACCTGAAATCAGTGCAAACAGTAGTGACCCCAATCGAAGACCTTGGAAGATAACCAGGAGAATCCTTTTAAAACTACAGGCGTGTAATTCAAGGCAGAATGTATTGAGTTGACCCTCTTGTGACTCGTGTCCATTATGAATGTCTAATGTGTCCAGAGTGTCAGTCAAGAGAAGCATTTGGCCCTTTTCATGATAAGCGCTACATATGATCTGCTCACCAGCCCAGAGCGCTCCATTGTTGGGTCTCTGCTGCACCTGATGTGTGACGCCTGCCAGCGCTGCACTCCCTTAACAGAGCTGTAATTGTTTTATGTTCCTTCCACATTCTTGGGCTTGCCGTTTCACCTCAGCACACACTCACACACATGTGGTCAGATTGAGGCACCAGTCATCAGACATTATTTTTCCCTTCCAGTGAAGTGCTACGGTTGGCCAGCAGTTCTAACAAATAAAAGTGTGCGGGAATGTGGCCTTCACAGGAATCGCTCATCCTTAAGTGGAAGCACATTTTATCAAAGCCGCGTTGAGCAAAGAGGGCAGACTGAGACACATTTATAGTTTTACTTGATTGCTAAAGCATGCTTAATGAAAGTGAGATCCACTTGTTCTTCATTATCACCTTGTCAGCACACCAGAAGTCTTTTCTTGCAACTGTGTTGACACTTTTTTACTGGTTTCACAACCTTTTTCAAAACAGGCCCACAGATCTCATAGGAAGACACAAAACTCAGTTGGATAACATGAACTGTGTTACAGCTCTTCTCGTTTTCTTGAACACATTTGTCCACTCTGAAGTTACATTAGTTACCTGAGTTTTCACTCAGGCCTAACATGGTGAAGTTGACCTTTGACCTTTTGGATATACAATGTCATCCCTTCATCATTTTATGCTATTCTTATATGTGTGAGAGAGATTTTGTCATAATAAGCACAGGAATCCTTGAGTTATGGCCTCAAGGCCTTCTTGAGATATTGCGCTTAAAAAAATGAGATGGACACAAGGTCACAGTGACCTTAACCTTTGACATATGACCACCAAGACTGAATTAGTTTATCGTTACATTCAAGTGGGAATTTGAGCCAATTTTTAAGAAACCCTTTAAGGAGTTCTTGAGTTATCACATTCACGAGAATGGGCTGGATGGATAGATGGAGGGACAACACAAAAGCATAGTGCCTCCGGCCACAGCTATCATCAGCGCAGAGGTGTAAGACAATAAACAAACAAAAAAAAAACTGTATGAAGACAGTCTGGTAAATTACCTCAAGTCACTTGAGTAAGTGTTGGTCAAGATTGACGACTGTAAGTTTGAAAATAAAAATAATCTGTGGGTGTAAAGTTAGAAAAAAGTTCAGACCTATTGTGGTTCTATAAACTGGAAAAAGTCATTCTAGTCAAATCTGATTAGGCAACGTGAAATATTTGTCCCTGTCATACGACACAGAAGAATAAAAATTCCCATGTCTCATCACTAAACCACACTTGCATCAACTCTTTGATAAACCTTTATAGGAGCTGCCGTGTTTTTCTTTTTGGATATTTCCTGCTGCTGCTGCTGCTGCTGCCAGGACCTCATTTACTCTTATTCAGGGCTGGGAAACAGGTTTGAGACACCAGGGAAATCTGGTGTGCCTCTGCTCCTCTCACAGCTAATTAGTGTGTGAACTAATTGCATTGCTAACTTTAGCAAAGCGACAGCCTGGTTCCATCTGTCCGCTATCTATAAAGTAGGGAGGGAGATGGAGGCGAGCCTGCTGGTGACATCCTGACTCCTTTTAGAATATTCTAGCAAGAACTTTTATCTCGGGAGCCTGTAAGCTGGTCCAGCCTGGTTCAGTTTGGTGATACACTGAAGGAGACTGAGACCTTTTGCAACTGACCACAATCATGCATGTGATTTTACTGAGACTTTCCAAACATGGTGTTGTGTCTTGGAAGATGGACAAATTAAATCTTTTTAAACACAGCTGCTCTGAGCATCCATCAGACAGCTGGACCTCTCATGTAGCCTATTAAAGAAATAATTAGTCATTTTGGGAAATTATTCCTTTTTGTGCCAAGACTAAGATAAGAAGATGAATACCAATATAAGACATTAGAGTGCTTTGAATCTTCTCATCTAATTCTCTGAAAGAAAGTGAATATGTGTAAGCCTATTTCCCAAAATTGATTTCCCTTTGAAACATTTATACTTGCTGTAAGTGGTGTAACAGTTCATTGTGATACATCATGATCCATCTCCTAAATTTCTGCCTCTGTTCCAATACAATGTGGGAAAATTAATATTAATTTGTGAGTTCATGGCATCGGAAATAATTAAACTCTGAGCATCCACAGACCTTACTATGAACAGTTTTTATTGAAACTTCAAGCTGCAACTAGTTTCTCTATGGGGGAAATGGTCCTTATGCAGATGTTTTCATTGCTGTAAGGGAGATAGATCATAAAAGTAAGCGAGCCCTTTAAAGAAACAGTGTGTAAGATTTAGGGCAATTTGGTGACATCTAGTGGTGAGGATTGCAGATTGCAACCAACTGAAACTTCTGGTTAGTATACATTTCAGTGTTCAGTGTTCAGGAGGTGTTGTGAACTGCTGAATTATCTGTAGAGGTCTCTTCCTCAGGTGGATAAATCGGGCCAAAATGTTTAATAAAGAAGTTTCACGTCACAAATCAATGTTTCTTATTTCTGATTCAGACATTCAGGAGGTTTTTACCAGGAGCCAGATTATCCACTGAGGTCTCTTTCTCTCCAAAACAAATGGAGCTGGTGATTTAAGCTAGTAAAAACACTAAATAAAGCAGTTTCATGTTACGAATCAGTGTTTCCCCAATGCTCTTGTTGTGGTGGGGTTTCTGGTTATGGCAGTGGACATGAAAAACACATTTATTTTGGGTAACTGTAAAAATATGGTGGTGCAATATGGCGATCTCTGTAGATGAGGACTTGCCCCCCTGTGTCAATACAAATGGCTCATTTTAAGGTAACAAAAACACAACAATCCTTATTTTCAGATGTAACACTAAAGAAAGAGTACTTATTGTATTATCCTACACACTGCACCTTTAAAGTCTGCTATTAAAATCAAGTCTTTGCTCAGTTATTGTGTTTTCTAGTATTTCCTTCTAACTGCACAGTACTCAGTACTTGCTCACAAGAATTGGAAACTGCGATGGAGAAATTTTGCCTTGTCACCAGGTCTTCAAATTGAATGATTTCACACATGTTCTCACATTCGCAGCCTGATAATAATAGCCATTGTTTAAAGTTTTAAACACTGATGCCTTTGTGGCAGATGAAACCAAAGTTTGTCTGAGGTGAGCCAGAGGCTCTTGTGGTTTGATGACCTAGACTTCCCCTGATGAAGAGAACAGACACCCTCTTCGAACAGACCCCACCTGTCACTTTCCTTCCTGCAGTGGAGTCTGGGTCTGTGGATGAGACTCAAATATGATATGTAACGCAACAGATGACAGGAGAAAGAAGATGAAACAAGGTTATGAGGGGTGGATTTAAAGTCAAGGTTTGTAAGGTAGCGGTGGATCAGGTTTCTGGGAAAGTGAGCTGTGGGGTCACACAGAGGAGATGGGGAACCAGTGGGACTTCACGTTCAGCTTACTTGTTAAAGTGAACATATAAACATATCAGTCGCAGGAGATGGTGGTAAAATGGCACCTAGTTTAGAAATTCCCAAACCAGGTGCAAAGTGAAATCCTCTTGAAAGGTGTTATTTGAGATTAGATGTCAGCAACCTCAAGGGTCGAAAAACAAGGCCAATGTTAAAAAGTGCCAAAAATGAGCCAGTCTGCATGGACCAAATCGTGTGTGCAAGCGTGATAGAGCTGGTGGACCCAAATACAGGAGACTGCAGGCAACTTAAACATCAAACAGATAACTAGGTCAGAACAGGGAAAAAGCAAACAGAAAATCACCCAACCAAAACAAGGAGCCAACAAAGTCTGAACTGAAAACCAGGACTTCAAATACAAACTAGTCTGACAAGGGCATGAAGCGCAGGTGCAGAAACCCGGGTGAGGGGAATTAAGTGATGAGGCAGGAGAACAGGCAGGGAGCTGACTGTCTGAGAAAAACTGAGGAGCAGGGAGGACTACCGAGGCTGCTGCAGAGCAGGTGTGCAGCTGAGCAAAGGAGGGAAAGGCAGCGCAGAAACACAGGAGGGGAAGAACTGGGTCTTCTGTATTTTGGTGTGCCGGTGCACTGCTCAACATGTAACTGCGAGGGTCAGGAGAGCTATTTAAATGGAGTGTAATCTGTAATCTATCTAATTGTAGAAATAATCTGACCAAGTAACTCTCAACTGACAAGTAAACAACTGTCGGTCTATAAGACAAAAGCCATGGAAGCTTTCCCAGTTGACAAATAATTGCCTGTATGGACGGTAATGTTCATAATATGATGTTATTAAAGCCTGAACAACATTCAGCAGTTTGCTGTTTTATCCATCTCCATCTATTTTTTTGTGTTTGTACTGGACAATGACATGCATCTGTTTCTATTGTTCTGTGCCCCCCCCCCCTCCCCCCTCCCCCCCCCTCTCTTTCTCTTTCCTTTTTTGCCATGATTGTATTTCACTTGCTATTTACGACATCTATTGCTCGTCTGTCCGTCCTGGAAGAGGGATCCCTCACTATCCTCTACCGCTCTTCCTGAGGTTTCTTCCTCTTTTTTTTCCCCGTTACAGGGGTTCTTTTTGGGGAGTTTTTCCTTGGGTGATGTGAGGGTCTAAGGGCAGAGGGATGTCGTACACTGTAAAGCCCTCTGAGGCAAACCATGTTTTGTGATAATGGGCTATATAAATAAAACTGACTTGACTTGAAACTGACTTGACATGTGGTTGTGGTGACAAATGCTGCTCTCGCTGCTCAAATTTAGCAGCAGATGAGGTGTCTGCCAGCGACAATATCTGTCAAATGGTGTGCGGACTCGTGACAGCATGGAAATGGTTTAGACCCACAGTAAACAAAAACCCCAAAACACAATCCTCTTAATAATAAACTGATTGAGTAAAAAGCAAAGGCAAACTAACTAATACAGGCAACTTAAATAAGTCTATTACACTCAGTTCAATCTTTCATCAGGACCCTGACTGACTGACAGGTTTTTAAAATTAATATTATTGTCGTTATTGCATCTAATTTTGTTTCCTAGCTAACAACCAGCATCGTAAGATTATGATATTCGTTTGAATTTAGGTTGTGAATTTCAAGTTGTTGTGTAGTAACCAAAATCCAACAACTTACGAAGTTTCCGTGCCCATGTCATCTTGACGTAGAACAACAACATTTAGTTATAAGGTATGGAGTTCATAACCCAACATTTGCACGTCATGATGTTAACATCCACACAATGTGACATTGTAATGTCTTTACACATCTCAAGTATCGTCAACCCAAATTTTCATTCTTACCAAAGTTTAAGATCTGTCTGACATAAGAGTCCAGCGTCTTTCTGACATCATATTGACATCTGATTCCAGCTGGGTTAAGTCTTCAGGACCCCAAACAATGAGTAAATAGAGCCAATGTCAACAGGAAAAATGGATGTGAGAGGAAGTAAAACGAGAAAGGAAAATGAAACCTGAGAGTCAATGAGTCTGTGTCTTGGGTTTCTTCACTGTGTCTGTGATACACAATTAAAATTTGTGTCTCATAAGTCTGCATCATGCATCATCATTTAGGTAGCGCATTATTTAGTTCTTGAATCATTTCAATCATTGAATAGCCTGAACAACAGAATCTAGAGACAACATAAAGAACATATGTGTTAAGGAGTTCTCAGGATCATCCTTTCAATGCAGCCAGTTAAATTACCCAGATGACATCATTACCTCTGGACAACTTGACACCAGGTAGTGATGTAACGAAACATATGTTAAAAATAGAAGAAAAGGACGGGACACCAGACATGATGAATGGAAATGTTCTCTATTGAAGGTCACACATGGATTGTGCTGCGGGTGTGTCTGTGGTCCTCTTACACTGATGTCTTTTACATAACATCTCCTGTCATATTTCTGCACAGGGACCTTAAATTTATCATCCAATCTTGTGCCCAGCTTATATAGCAAAAATGCAGCCATCACTGGCCCATAAAGAAGGACAAACTGTACAAAATGGATTTGTAAAACACGCTCTTAACATTATCTGATCATGTGATGCAGCTCATGTTGGCACCTGCCTACCAGCTGCTTCTATGCCCACCTTCTTTATTTTGATTCTCTTACGACTGCAGAGCCCAAAGAAAAGTGTTTCATTGTTAATCAGTGAACTCAAAAGAATAACAAAGTGTGAACTTGCGTTTCCTGAGGATTTTGTATGAGCCTGATGACAGTGATGACAGACCCACAGTAGTCTCTTCCTGTGCTGATTAGATAGCAACTTGCTGTCTTTCTGTCTCAGTGAGTGTGAAAAACACACATAGGGGACAGACGAGACTGGGCTCAGGCACTCATGAAGTCATCCTTTAACATGGACTTTATAGTTTGTAGATCTGTTGTACAAATAATGCCCAGAATTAATACCTGTTAGAATTAAAGTGTAATGTGACAATGAGACAGTAATTCAGACAAAAGCACAAAGAATACTTTGTATAAAACTCACTGTGTAGATGTAACAGGGTGTGGAAGGACCAAATTACAGCACAACAGAGCAAGTGAATAGTTGGTAATGACCTTTATTTCTGTGTTATGTTTTGGCAGGTTGAATGGAGCAAAGGTGAGAATAATCAGGTTGCAGGTAAGTAGGGACAGTTATCAGTTCATGGTGGAGCAGAGTTCATTGAGAGACTGGGGTGAGCTCACGTTCACAGGTGATAGTTCAAAGTTCGGGTGGGGAAATGGTGAACGGGGAGCGGACTGGCAGATGAATGTATCAGGTAAGTTGCAGGAATACTTACAGCACAGAGCTTGTGGGAAAAGCTGGGACTCCAGAGAGGGGCAGGCAGGGCTCGTGGTCGAGGAGGAAGCAGAGTTGGCGTCAGGCAGGCAGAGGAGCAGACGAATTCAGTGGGAGCAGGAAGCGGGATTAATGAGAACAGGTGAGGATTCAAAGCACCATCAAAACAATAAACACCAGAGGCACTCACCCAGAAGAGATGTTGAGTGTGGGGGGAGGCTCTGAAGACGGCCGGAAGAATGGCGATCTCTCTCGACCACAGGGACATAAAAGGGCTCCATTAGCTCACCTGGTACAGAGGTTTTGTCCTTGCCGCAGTGGCCACAGGTTCAACTCCGGCCTGTGGCCCTTTGCTGCATGTTATCCCTTCTCTCTCCCTCTTTCACGCTCAATCTATCCTATTAAAAAAGACACACACACACAAAATCTTAAAAAAACAAACAAAAGGGGCCCTTTGCATATATGTTGTTTCATAACCCACCAATGCTTATGTTTGTGGTACATTTGACAACAAATAACTTTGAACTTTGATTTTGAGGAAATGCCTCGGTTAAATTCTATATCAAACTTCTGATTGTTAAAAAATATTGGTGAAAATGTAATCAAAATATTATATAAATATAAAGATTTGTCCCTCCATGTGAGTTTTGTTTTTGTTATTTCTGCCCTCCCTTGAATACTTGGTGTCCTATAACAGCAATGATAGAATCACTTTTCCCCAAAATATCTCAGTATATTTAGCATCTCACTGATGTTCTTAACGTACAAAAGCCCCCACTATTTTCCCACCACATCAGCATACATAATGCGGGTGCCACATGGGCAGTGATCAGAGATAGCATTACACACCCTCTGAGGCATTTCCTGTGGCGTTTCCTGCTTTCTTCACGACTTCATGTGCTAATGTCCATTAATCCTGGCAAACTCTCGACAGCTCTCTCTGTCTCAGGGTCTGATATCACAAAGGCTCTCTCTCTCTCACAGTCGTTGCTCTGAATTGAAAGCAGCAGACCGGGGGCTCCCAGTATTTCACAGCCGATGGTGGAGATAAGCTTTCTAGTGTGTGTAGGTGTACATGCACAGATTCTTGTGTGTGCATGTGTAAGAACACAAACAGTGCACTGCTCAGCCCGAGGGGAAAAACTGTCTGGGAAATTGTAAAACTGATGCCAAGCGGCACAAAATCTGTGTCAAAAACGTCGGAGTGCTCACAAACGGATGTACTGAGGCTAAAGACATGAGGGCATGAGCTTAGCACAGTGTTTGAGCCTGCAGTGCTTTTTTTCTGTATTGTTATGTCTGCAAGGCTTTATAAAGAGTTTTTTGAAGCCAACTTCATGTGTCATCTAATCATATCTAACATGTACAGTTTCAGTCAAAGTCTATTCGATTTTTATGTGGCTGCCCTCATCTTTCTGTCAGTTACACCCTTTGTTTATGGGAGAGGAAAATCTTTTTTCTATTTTTGGATTCTCATTTGTCATAATGCCCTTTAACACCATAAACACAAGACATTTTTTATCGCTGGCATCATTTCAGCAGTCCTCGCCATATCTCCTCCTCAGTCTGTCACAGATAAGCTCACAGTTAACCATCTCGCCTTTCAGTATTAGGCCTACACGAGCCAGCTGAGTCACACACCAATAAAGTGATTGAAACTCTGAAAACATGCAAAGAAAACCAGCTGTAGGCTAATTGATGTTGGGTATGAACTGCAATTATTTCAATGTTCTTATCAGTTTTATGTCAACAACATACCAAACTAATTTACATGGCTGCATACTCATCTTCATTAAAATGTAACTGATATTCATGGGATCACAACAAGATGTGCTCCTGGAGTTCAAGCTTTAATAGTAACACTTTCACATTATTGTGCTGGTTATAATAAAAAAGCCATACAGAGACTTTAAAGCATTTCACTGGCACATAAAGCAGTGTTTTCTTCTTGTGTAAACCTGCTACTTTATTGCTGAACTTGCTAATTTCAGGTAGCTCAGGTATATGATGTACTTCCACTTATAACCACATCAACCAGTGACATAATGCATGGCGAGAACATAGCATCCTGTTACGCAACTTCTTGAAAACACAATTCTATTATTTTGCAAGAAGCAAAAAAAAACACTTAAAAATAAAGATGAAGACAACATTTGACACCATAAACAATAGCTAGTTGGACCAAAGTTCACCTAACTGAGAAAATAGATTTGTACAGTAACATGGACACTAGATTCACAAAAGTATAAAAGTTACATTGACCCTTACGCCAGGAAAAAAACACCAGTCAAATATTAACATTTAGTCCCAAAAGAAAGTACAATACAGTACAATTAATCTAGCGAATGTAGGCCCAAGGTAACTAGAAATAAACAGTTACCTAGAATGTTGTATTAATGCCATTGGATGCAAAAGTAGTATACGCCCCAGAGTGCAGGATGAGTCATCAACATAAAAAAAAAAAATCCAGGGAATTAAAAACTCTAAAATATAACAATGAATAGGCCTACCTACAAAACATCTTTCTTTGGTCATTGTTGGTCTAGATACTGATATAATGATAATGATCAGGGCAAAACTTGTGTTGATTGAAAAAAACAAAAACTTGAGCATCTGTTTTGATTTCATGGGAACTTTAACATCCAGTCATTCAGACAGAAATGGCAGCAAGTTCTGTACACAATATTCTTCAAAAAACAGTGACTACAAATGGATTACTGTAGCTGGAAATGACAAAACAGCTAATGTGCGCACGTTATCACACATGCATAAACATCGTTAAACACAGGAAATATCTATTTTGAAGCCAGGAAGTCATTTTGTGTGTCTCACAGCCCTAGTCATCTGAGATAAATGCTTGTTTTTGAACAGCACATTATTTCCTGATGTTGCACAGCGCAACATAGCACAGCTGGGCACATTGTAAGGACACAACCATATTAAACTTATTTCATCAGAATATCCTTTATTTTGGAAAGCCGCACAGGAAATGCAGGATGCTCAAACGTGGAATTCACCATCAAATGATTAACTAAAGCAGAAATGCTCATGTTAGCAAAACAGCCAGATTGATATACTCATAGAAAAAGTATTTTTCAGGTGGTGTAGTCACCGCCTATAATAGTTTTGAGGCTGCTGAAGGTTCATGACCGCAACCTTCTTACTTGAACTCAAAACTATTTGGACTATGGGACTTCCACTTAACTGAAAATGGCCAGGCACGCCTCTACACGTATGGGGAAAAACAGTTATTAGCTGACTATAATTTCTTTCACTGGAGGACTAGACACTGACATGTTGAGAGGACAGCGGTGTTAACAGACAGCTTTGGTATTATTTGTCTATTCGGCTGCTACCTGAGGGGAAATACTTATCACTTTCAGGATTTCAGCGGTTTCATATGACAATGAAGTCATCTCGCTGTGAGAAAAATGATATTGTATGAAAAGGCTGCGGGGCCAAGCCTATCCCCAGTGGGACAGTCATTTAGGCTGTGACCATACCAGTGCCAAGACGTGACTCACCAGTCACCAGAAAAAGTGCAGCCAATAAGCCACAATATGAAGAAAGGGTCTTTTTTATATACAATATTATCAAGACAAAATGATATGGTTCTCTTGCAAACACAAGCTGCAAACTGTGGCTAACATCCTGTTTATCTCAGCATTTTTCAAGAAAATAAGATACATTGAAGTCGATAGGAAGGAGGGGCAGAGATATGAGGAACAGGTTCAGTGTCCTCCATCCCCATGGGCTCCTCACAATGGCCCAGTTTCCATTTAGTGATCTCAGACTCGTCCTGCCCCTGCACTGTTTTTGTGCCCTTATGCTATTAATAAAGACGAAGAAACTGAGTTTGGTTTTCAGTTTCTCTTTACATTCTGTTTGCATGCAGGGAGGTTACTGGAGTCAATTACAGGTATTGTAAATGTCAGCATAACAACAAAGAGGAGTAACGGTTGTCCAAGGAGGTAAAGCAACATGAACTCTGAAGGGGGTAGTCAAGTCAACATTAATTTTCGAGTGCTGCTTTCCGACACTTTTCACAAGCATTTAAACCTTTCAAATGTGAGCAAATTAATTAATTTCTTTCAAAAACATGGGAAAAAGACAATCAATGACTTGGAATAAAATGAAGGAGGTGACAAGAAAATGACCTGACAATTAGCTTAAAAAAGAGCGAGAAAATTAGAAAATTATTGAATAATTCGTGAAAAACCTTGAGAAAAAAATAATAATTATAATTGTATATTTATAATGGGGTTACAGGGAAAAATATTATTATTCTATAAATACTTTTTATTTTTTAGCACGTTTCAGGTCATTTCCTGTTTTTGTTCTTTTACCTTTTTGATAATTTCTGTAAATTATCAAAAAAATTTTTTTCTAATTGCTTGTAAATTTTTGGGTCATTTCTTTTTAAACTGCTCATTGCCCTCATACCATGTTTTTGATAGAAATCAAGTCAGTTTTCTCAGGTTTTCAGGGGTTAAATAAGTGGCAAACATTAATTTACGGGTACACTTCAAAAATTCAGATGGGTGACATTCAGTCCAATTTCTCTAATTTCATCATCATCATCATCATCATCATTATCATCATCATCATTGTAGTGTAATTTGGTCATATAATTTGACCTGACTGAAGAAATCATTGCCTTATCTGGCAATCACTATTATATAACTGAGGAAAGTGTCTAAAACAAAGGGAGGATAAAGATATCAGTTCAAAAAGATCACATCTGGGAATGTAATGTTGGTCACTATAGGTTTCCATATTCTCCGAGCGCATGACGAGATTACATAACGGAAAATGTTTTGCACAGAATGTTTTAAGAGGTCAAACTGACATGACCTTTAACAATGTGACCTCAGCTACTGTTTGTAATTCTGAATGGACCTTCAGGGACTAATTTTCACACAAGTTGCTGAAACTCCCTTGAGCAAACTGTTGAAGAGAAAACTAAACCGTGAGGTTGAAAGTTTAGATCAACATGTTATGGGCTCGGTGCGGAGATGGTAGCATAAACAGGTTCTCTTATGTGTTGTTTGTGGGCTCTGAAAACATTTTGATTGGCATTTTTGAAGAGGGAATTCCACTCATAGCAGTATCTTTAAGTTGTTATCTTTGTGTCTGGACTTGTTTTCCAACACAAACTAGGATTCTGCAGTATTTATGGGAATAATGACATATGGTAAAAAATGAATAAAATATTGTGAAAACAAAATTAATTACATTACATTTACCAAACAAAAGAAAAACACACTCATATTTTTGCATAGATTTATGATTTTTAATGTTATTTTCTTCTACAGAATTTTAGGACCTTAGGGCCAGAACACTAAGTAAGTTTAGTAATATTACAAAAATTCAAAGATCATGAACTATCACTTTAATTCACTCAGGTTTAATACATCAATTTTAAAAAGTGTCAAGCTTTTGGAAAATGATGCATTTTTTTTCCCCCTGAATCCTCTGACTGAATAAACCATAATGTTAGTATGCTTGTACCCCATCTATCTTTTTATATAGTTTTTGTTTTGTTTGGTTTTTAATTTGGTTTTTACCTGTGTGGTACTTTTTAACTAATATGTTGTATGTATACATATATATATATATAAATTTGATTTTGGGGTGGACTCTCCCTTTAAAGCACTTGTGTGTGTGTTTGTGTGTGTAGTAGTAGTAGTAGTAGTAGCCAGGTCAAGCATGATTTCTGTCTAGATACATTTCTGTCAGGTTTTTTTTTTTTTTTTTTTGTGCTTTGGCCACCACAAGGCGAGTGCCATCTAGTGAGGTAAAGTTTGTAAATTTGATTTTGGGGTGGACTCTCCCTTTAAAGCACTTACATCTGCCCCAACCTATTGTTTTGCAAATAAAGTTTGATTCAATTTAAATTAAAAAATAAATAAATAAAAGTAATAATAATTTGTGCTTATTATAAATTATAATTTGTGTTTGATTTAATTAAAAGAGCAAGAGCACATTAATGGACCTAAAAACTAGTAGGCCTATTTTTTTTTTATTTTTTTTTTTGCGTCTATTGATCGCAACTTGAACCGTCTCAAATTCAAATTTGCGACGTCACTCACGTGAGGTGAGCCGTTTGACGATGACGCAATACCACAGGACCTGTGCAGTGTGATTGAGGTTTTGGACACACGAGGACACCGCGTTCGAGCTGGCAAACTTGCCAAGTGGGTTAACGTGAAAGCAGTTTAGTGAAGTGTGAAGGAGAACTTTTAGCTGCTTTTAATGAAGAAAGACTTGTCTCCAGCAGGAGGAGGGAGACGGAGATTTGCTCATGTGCTCTCTGCAAAGACATCTTGGACGAAAAAGAGTGAGTATAAATAACCTTATGTCGAGCCCTTTTTGCTTTGTCTAAAAAGAAAAAGGCCCACTGGCACAGTAGAAACACATGTTTTTGTGTTTTCAGGTGCAGGCCTACTTATGTGTTGTGTAGTGTTGTGTCGTGTATTGTTGCTCAGGTAGGGCGCGTGCTCGCAGCCTGCAGGCCAGACTGCAGAGCAGACAGATAACTGCTGACAGATGAATGCTGATAGGAGATAATAGGGAGATTGATGGTGGAACAGGTTGCATAAGAGGGGGAAATAATTAAGACCATGAGCCAGTCATATTGAAAATGTGTGTGATGGACAGAGAGGACATGGAGTTCTTCTGCTGTCAATAAGGTCATGTGATGAGACATGCTGAACTCTGACACTGACCCTGTTTGAAATTGATCTTACATAACTGGAGCATCAGCTCACAAAAGACCTGTTGGGCCAGAGATTGATGCTCTTCTCTGGACACGGTGGTGTGTCATGATTGTCAGTTTCAGATAAGCCAGGATTTTTTTTGTAACTTGGACAGACTTCAGGCTGTTATGCAACAGCAGCAGATGGAGGAATGAGGTAAAACTGAGCTGTGTTTTTGATATTCACAGGTGACTATCACACTTTAATCTTCACAAGTGGTGATTAATGCTGAACATCAACACAGAAAAACACGTATTAAGTTTGAGCCTTTTTTGATTGACAAGGCCCTTTTGCAACCATAACATCCGCTCCTGCTGTTACATCCTGAGTTAAATGAAAAGATTGACATTTTGGCTGATTCGCTTATTTGTTTTCTTGCAGAGTTGGTTGAGACGATCGAGATCACTCTCATGTCTTTACACCAGACATGTGGGGGGGGGGACATATCCTTTCAATATTTAGAACATGTGCATTTGTCCCTCCAATAAAAAACATGAAAGTAGCAGGAGGCTTTTATTTAGAGAAAAGACGAAACAAAGGAAGTATAAAGAATATTCAACTCATTAACTTTTATTCAGTAAATTGTTGCATTGTTGTTTTTTAGGTAAAGTGCTGCACATTTCTGTGGTATTTAAAATAGGATTTGGTTTCTGAAAAATGTGATTAATAAATTCAAATGACTCTTATATGCAATTTTTGTGGGGAAATGTTTAAACTTATAGATCAAATTGTACTCAATTTTAACCCTGTCTCTGAGTGTTTTCTTAAATTTTGACTTGCCAACTATTCTAAGTCGAGATGTCCGTTTTAACATCAGGGAAATTAGTTTCAGGAACATCCCTAGTAAAATGAGGAATTGTTCGTTTTTTACACTTACATTTTTGTATGGAATAGAAAACTAACTCATATTTACCGTACAGACTTATATCAATCACATTTAGCTCTAATGGCTAACCAGTCCTTTATATTATAAACCTTATTTAGCAAAGATCGTTTTTTGTGCAGTATAGTCATATCAACATTGAAAAATTGATTAGATCATCTTTAAATGTTAAATGTCCCTGACCAGAGAGGAGACAGTTAGATGGCAGTTTCCTCCCTCACAGTTAAAGGAAGGATGGCAGGTGTTCTTCCCGCCTCTAAATCTCGTGAGAATGTAATCTGAGATTGGACGACCTTAGCACCTTCGCCCCCCGGTGTGCCACCCTGTAACGGTAAACCCAGGACAGACCAGACCCTCTCCTCTCATGTCCCGTCAGTAGTTTGGTCTTAGTGATTTACTGTCTTCCGCTAGTCTCCTCAATGACAGTGTGGCTCTGGGTTTCTAAAACCATTTAATTATGTTCCCTCCTCCTATTATGGTTTTGGGCTGTCCAAGATGAAAGATGGCCAAGGTGAAAGAAGCGTGGTGATATCTTTGGTTGTGACTCTGAAACGAGGGTCCTACATTGTACAGTTAGAGAGGTTCAAGGATGGTCGACATTGTCACAGCCTTGCGATTAAAAACAGTCAGGGATAAAATAAAAAAGTGTCAGAAATTTGGGAGAAGCATCTCGCTGTGTGACGGCTGTTGTGACCTACTTCTACCAACCAGCCAATAGAAATGCAGCATTAAATGACTCCCTGATCAGCCCGACTACTGAAGGCGAAATGCTCATTGTAAATTTGGCATGCTAGGTTATCTTCTTTTCACCAGCCACGACTGCGTCCACATACTCCTCCTTTTCTTCAGACTTTTTTGACACACAAAAATGCGATTATAGAAAGGACTTGATTCGTTTGTTTCCATTTACATTTACAACACTATAGCGGCATAGATGCACGACACACAGTGATGATGTTTTCTTTATGTATTGTGTATTGACGTCGATGGACGTATGTTGTAGCCTGCAATTTGTGTTGTCATCATATAGTCTGCATACATCAGACTTGATGTCGTTCCCAAGTTTTGTAGATCCATGTGGCACAGTGTAGCCAGCACTAAACTAATGAGATTGCTAAAATCTCAGTCTGTTAGAGGCTTAACTTTGCATCAGGTACCATGGTAAAACTATATTTTTTAAATTCGCAAATGTTAGTATGCTGATACCTTAACCTAAGACGATAAACATTTTACCTGCTGAACGTCAGCATAGCCCAAAGTACAGTCTCATCTGGCCCACAGAATATTAACCAGTTCAGAAAATGTGAGGAGGAACACACCATAAACAATTGAGATAGAAATAATTTAATTAGGAACGATTTACCGATCACATTTATGTTCATGTGCATACCACTAAAGATGCTCTAGATCCATCTGTCAGCTTATTATAAGCAAGTAGCAGTGATACATTAAGAAGTGACAAAGCAGCATCCGAGTAAGTTATTGATAACGTACTGAAATATTGCATGCATGCAATAGTCAACCTTTCACTTTCTCCTTTCTTGTCTCAAACACACACTTTCACTTTATTTATTTATTTATTTATCTGAAAGGCGGCCCCTATAGTGTCTGCAAAAATTCTGTCCCTTGGACGATGGTAGTTGATGATTCATACTGTACACAAATATTTTATGACAAGATCTTTCCATGTAATCATGATATCAGTTCTGCATAAAGTCAGAAGGGACAGGTGTCCTCGTGTGTCATTGCTCAAACAGCCATTGGCCAACCTACTGTACTCATCTTTTTCACATGGAAACAAACTCGTAGAAGTGACGGCTGGTCAAGTTTATAAAGAGCTGCAGCTGTCAGGTCGCTTTCTCTCTCTATCACCTGATTGATGTTTTTACTGGAGGTCTTTCAGCCGGATGGCTCCACAGGATGTCTTTGGTCCCGTGCTGTATCATGTTTCTCTCCCTTGAAGATGATCTTAAATCACTCCGCAACCTGCCCTGTTTATACTGAGGTCCAGGTGTTGTGTGTGCGGGTGTACGACACTCGTGTGTTTGATATTGATGGTTTATAGGAAAAACAGTGAAGTGTGTGTAAATGTATGCTGTATTTAATCATTACATACCTGCTATCCCGATGTCCAGTGTTATCCAACACTTTTATCTCTGCTCTGCCTAAAGCAGTTCCAGATAGCGTGCAGAGTTCAAACGCAGCGCATGCGGAAGAGACCCAACTGTGCTCCCATATGTGGCATGATACATATCTTGAGTATAATATATGACAAGAGCAGTTGCAGTACCTTTTGGGAGTGTGATACATCAGTAACAAAGAGTAGAAGGAAAGTTCACCAGACAGTGAATGAAATGAATGGTTGAATTAATTTTAGAGACAAACTGAGAACAAACTATTTTCTCTGTTGTTCTGTATCAGCTCTTCTGTGTCAGTCCACAGCTGTGTGAATTGTAGTAGCAATATGAATTAGGGGTCAACCAATACTGATTATTAGTACTTAATGAGACCGATAACTGATATATGGATGCGTTTACAATAAAAATGATAATATGTATGTCAAAATTTAGAATTTGGAATAAAACAAGCTCCAACACAAAAGTGTGTTTAAATACCTTTAGCAAACCTTTCAACATCATATACTGTAGGTTCCCTCCAACGTGTTTTATAAAGTGCAGTGAAAATTTGAATAAAAATGAATGAATGAAAATAGCTCCCTGAGGTTCCTCTCATGCTGACTCTTTCTTTGCATGTATTACAGACTGCCTTCCCTGGTGTTGGATAAGTGTAATATACACGCTTTTTCATTAAATCATTTTATTGGTGATTATTAAAATAAAATGCTAATACAGATAATTGGCAAAATGCCAAATTTTTGCCCTGATAATCGGCCAGGCCAATAATCTGGTGACCCCTAATATGAAGGCAGGTTGATGATGGGATTTGCTGAATCTCCGTTTTCTACTTAGGGCTACCCTCTGTTAGTGTTTTCGAAACCCTCCCTGATAAACTGTTGGTGTTGAGAGATGTGATATCCCTCCGTTTTCCTAATCTCTGCTTGAGGCTGGAGCTGAGCTCTCTTTGCCCGCAGGAGGAGGGCAGTAAGTCTTTGTGCGGGGGGTCATGATCTTTCACCTGCTGCTGGCTGTCCCTCCTGCCGGGAGGTCACATGTAGGAGCTGAGGCGTGAAGGAGTTGACAAGAAAGGGGGGGCAAAGGAGGATGGGAAAAGAGGGAGAGGGAGAAGTTACAGAATTAGTTATAGTTAGTTACTTTAACAGTCTTATTTCTGTACTGTTTTACTTGAAACACTCTCTCATAGAGCTCAAAGCAGTGATCTATGAGTGTCTGTAGGAAAGAGGTAGGAAACAGAGTAACCTGCAATATAATACTATCATGATACGTTTCCTATGATAAAAACTGTATTATGATACAGCAATTCTGTGATAGAGTGCAAGACAATCATTTACAATACGTCACAATGCCTGTGTGACTGATAATAAAAAAATACCCCTAAAAAGACAAAAATCAGGAATTATGTATTTATGCATGGCATTGTGGAGTCTGTTGCACAGAATTTGATAACAGGGGTGAAGTCTGTACATAAGGCAGCAAAACTCAATCACGATTATCTTTGGTCGATGTTGAGATAATTTTTTAACATAATTGGTCATTGACTTTGGCAACATGATTTTTATTTTTAAACAGTGAATCTTCATGAAATTTAAATACAATTTACCTGTAAGTGATACTCTACTGGCATATTGTAATAAGAAATTGCACAAATGTCAGACGTGTAATGTTATTGCCTATAATAAGACTCTGACCTCTTCATATTCCTGAACAGTGTGTGCTCATTTACAAAGAGCACTTAACATATGCTCCAATTTTGTGTTTTCTGTTACTGAAGTCAGGTACGTTATTTGTGAGTTTAGTCAGATATCTGCAGCGATTAACACACTGTAGCAATAGTTATTATTACTTTGGCACTGGAGAGGGAGGCTGTCTGAATGTTGTGGGGAGATGGACTCGCCTTCTAGTCTGTTTTTGGCTTGTTTTGCTTATCAGCACATTTGGGCGATGGCCTTGCAAATGAAATGTTAGCAGCCATCCTGAGTGCTCCGCAACATGATGTGATGAGAGCTCAAAAGGCTGCACCTGCAGTGGCAGCGGGTTATCTTTAGAAATAAAGTCCCGAAGGGGTCTATAAAGTCACTTAATTTAACTGAAAACGTCACCAAGTTGGCAACACTAAGCCCACTGCTGCAAAGGAAAGGGATGTGCTGGATTTATGATAGAAGACAAAACGAGAGCCTCATTGCAAAACGTAAGGTGGCACAATAACTATTTTATCTTTATCTTGCATGTCATGGAGTCTTTATTGCTTTTGTTTGTTCCTGTGCTGTAAAAGCCCAAGTGGACCCAGTCTTTCAAACTGAAAAATGTTGGCGTCTCTATGATTTGTT
The DNA here is from genome assembly GCF_008729295.1 of Plectropomus leopardus. NCBI lineage: Eukaryota > Metazoa > Chordata > Actinopteri > Perciformes > Serranidae > Plectropomus > Plectropomus leopardus. The sequence goes on along the minus strand of NC_056478.1, from coordinate 15,109,984 downwards.
TTTCTCTGGTTTCTGACACTGTCCACAATTTCCCTCTTGTGAGTTTATTCTTTACTGCAAGTTAGTTAACTTCCACTCATTTTACCCTCATTCATTTGATAAGTGTCACCTAGAATAGTTATGGAGTTGTGACTCTAGGGATGCAAGGTATTTGATTTTTTGCAGATATCTGATATGCCGATATAAAAAAAACTCTTTGGCCAGTAACCAATCCTCTTTTTGTCTCCACCTAATTTTAGTGATCATCAAGTCTCTTCTGTATTGGAATTAGCATCATATTATACATACTCTTATCGTGATGACTTACCAGTAGATGGAAACAAGAAATACAAGTCTTTGCAGTGAAAGTAATATTCATTTATTGTGCAAAATAAGAAAAATACTTCAACTTAGGGTTGATGTTTTGCACATTTTCACTTTGTCAATAAAAAAAAATAGTTTGTGATATTGGCAGATATTAGTATTTTGTTGATTCAAATATTTTATCTTAAAGCCAGTAACGGCTGATACCGATGACATGCCGATATTATTGTGCATCTCTGAGTAACTTTGTTAAAAACACCTCTATGCTTTAATAAAATAAACCATAATGTATCAAAAGAGGAAGTATCATGACACATTGCCATATTTATTTTGTCCCACCTCTAGTGTAGGGTTATCAACAGTGCTGTGATACCAGTTCTCCCCTCTGGTTTTGACTGGCAGCTTGGCGCATGCCATTGGTGGGGATCCTCTTCAGTCCAAAACTAACAGTTTTCCTGATGTTGATAAGTGCTTCTCGGAGGAAATCATGCTTCAGCAGAAGGGGCCCTGATGCTGAAAAAATAGAATAGTAGCAAAGATTCGAGGAACTATTGGCTGCTGCATCTACATGCACTGTTGTCGTCATAACAAAGGGTTTAAAGGGTTAAGTTGAGTCTATATAGAAATGACAGCATTAATACTGGTACTGCCGCTTCTATTAGAGATTAAAATACATGTCATTTTCTTGCTGCCTGCCGTGAGATGAGATGCAAATAATACCGCCGATCAGGGCGGACATGCAAAGCGTGCCCTTTCACATGCAAAGCTTCATGGCAGCCAGACAAGGTGCAGCCTGGCATCATAGAAGTGTAAAGATGTAGTCGTGCAGAGTTTCAGCATCATCCTGGTTAAATTCAGTAATCTGTTACGAGGTTTCGGGTAGGTTCTGATCATCTCTGCATGTTTATGTTTTAATAATGTTGCCTTGATGGCTGCGCTGCTGTGACGGCTGCTTCCTGTTATAATTTTCAGAAATCACAGTTTGTCACTACTTGTGTGTTTCTGTGGGCATGCATGACAGAGGACAAAAGGCTGATGTTGATACCGCCATGTGTTTCCTGTTATATTTTCAGGCGTTTGTGTGTGTGTGTGTGTGTGTGTGCGCGCGCAGGTTTGTGGTTGTGTCTCCAGGTCCAGCCCATGTTTCCATGGCCCAGACTGGAGCAGCAGACGGACATGCAGAGACCTGCTCCGTGCTGCACAGGGATATTTTTGGACTGTTGTGTTACTGTGAGACAGGCTGTTTGATGAACCTTCCTTTCAAAACCCATTTTTTTTCAGGTTTTGGACACTGGATTGTCTATATATCACTAGGCTGATGATTTCTATTCATCGAGTATTAGCATTATTGTAGTGCTCTCTGATATTATCAAAGTAACCATGTGGTTATTACCAACACCTGCAAGGAACTAGTTCGCTGCAGTCATGACATTAGAGGATAAACAATTTTCTCGGAGTGAAAAAGGAGACTGTCCTCTGTCAAGACTTGATCTTGATGTAAATCTAACCAGGCCTCCTTACCTTCAGGCTAAATACAGATAACCCACATAGGGAACCTTGACCTGACTTACTCACTCTCTCTCTGTCTCTCTCTCTCTAACACACACACACACACACACACGCACACACACACACACACACACACACACACACACACACAGAATCATCAAATGAACTTGCCTAGTATATTCTGACGTGACCATGTAAACAGAAACAGGCAGAAGTTTAGTGTCATAGAGGAGTCATTACTTATTCAACTCAACTAAAGCAGGATGCAGAAGAGCAGTGTGCATGTAGACTGATTTTTTTCTTAATTTCTACTTGTTTGTTATTTTTCTTTCTCTAAGTTGTGTTTTTTTTTTCTATAACTACTACAAAGTGTAACTGTCTTTATTGGCAATTAATCTGTAGATTGTTTTCATGATTATTTAATTGATCATTGTTTAGTCTGTAAGATGTCAAAAAATATTGTGAAAAATGTAATTAAAGTTCCCACAGCCCAATATGACATCTTCAGATTACTTATGTTATCCAACCAGCAGTCCAAACACCAAAGGCCTCTTTGTTTATTATCGTAAATGACAAAGAAAAGCAGCAGATTCTCACATTTAAGAAGCTGGAACTGACTATCAATATAGTTTGTGCTTCATTTTCTTTTGATTAGTCAGTTATCGCAGCTCTACTACTAAACTTGAGGCACGCACTACTTTCTGTGGAACAGCAAGGAGTTTTTTAAATCTACTGTTGCTCATACGCAGTGCTTATAAACTGAAAAACATCATGTAAAAAGACTCATAAGTCTGCTTAAAAAAGTTAAACTTAGACATCTTCGTGCAGCCGATGGTGCTTAAATTGGTAGCATTTAAATTTGATGTCATTTTCTGGCTCAGTGCAGAAATGACTCAGGCTGTCCCAGGTTTTTAGGTTTGTGCTGGTATGTGTGTGTTGTGGTTGTGTGTCTATGTTTGTGTGTGTCTAGTTTGAATTAGTGAAAATGGCCCAGATGACTTGAGACATTTGGATCACTTGTGGCACAAAAGATTCATACCTAGCTGTCAAAGGAGCACATATGAAACCTGTTGATTAAATATACACACTTTGTGCATCCACTTCAGATGTGAAATGAAGCGAGTGTGGGCGTCTGTAGGTTCAGTATGTAACAACCCATCCCGTCCATCTGATAACACGCTGGTGTCTGCATTTGTTCAGCAGGGAATAAAAGCATTCCAGCAGACATACCTATAGGCTGCATGTGTGTTCTTAAGCTTTTTCTATACGACTAACCACCACTTAAAGTACTTTAGAGATCTGCTGTAAAAACATGTTTCATGTAATTACAAGGTTTGTGACGAAGACAGGGAAAGTTTGGCCTGCTGACATTTCAAATGGTAACCTTAGAAAATATTTTAATGCATGCTTTCAAATAGCTTTTATTACCCCCTTGGTCAAACAAGAGCTGTTCTTAAGACAGAGATTACCAACATTGTAGAGTTACATAGAATTAAATTAAATTAAGTGCCACTCTGCAAAGATTTATTTATTTTTATAAATTACAATGCAGATTTACTGCTTACCACTCAAGCATGAAATGCACAATGTCAGTGTGTACAAAAGTTGTAACAGAATTGCAGTGTAATTATACCTGTGTGTTTGCCTGCATATTCCCACATTTTTTAAAACTATTTTTTAACATCCCAGCACCTCTCAGTATTCTTTTTGCACTTTTTTGTTATACTGAAAGCACATGTGGTTAATCTGAAAATTAAAAAAAATGGATTGTGCAGGGATTTTAACCACTAGCAATAGTTTGTGTGTGCCAGCTTTTAAGTGTCTTTGCCTGTGCACTTGCCTCTCCCAGCTCACTGCTCCCTGCAGGTTGTGGCCGTGTAAACGAAAGGCTAAGAGGTCGGAGGTCAGGGGCAGGGTGAGACTGAAATACTCCTGCTCTGAATGCAGCAGAAAGGAATCCTAATAGTAGTGGCTATATATGGGAGTGCAGGTCAGTTATTGTACGGTGTCTGTAGACGCTATCACTGTCCGCTGAGGCTCTGCAAACACGAATGTGTTTTTGCTAAGTGTGTCTCAATTCTGTACAGTGGAGAGTTAATTCTGCTTAATAAGGTTATGTAAACACACCTGCTTATCAAGTGGCTATATGAAGCACTTTGTCCTTTTTGTGTGTGTGTGTGTGTGTGTGTGTTCCTCCTGTCTGCCTTAGCCTGCTGTTGGTTCAAAGTTCAGTTTATTCATCCATAAAAGTATGGACATCCGTCTTCCATTCTAAGTAGCAAACATTCATTACAGAACATAACATAGATTAAAAACAACATACAATATATGTATTTCACAAATATTTTCTGTACTGATATCATATACCGTGTGTTCTTACTTCATATCTAAATGTTGTGATGATGTTAGTATAACATTACTTGGGAAGGATGCAAGCAGTTCATATTTTCTTTTTTTTATTTTCTGTAGCACATGAGTAAATGCACTTTCAAAAAATCGTGGAGCAGCAGGCGATGTAGAACTGCCCTGTGATGTGAAAAAAAGGAGGGCTCATAAGATAGCACTTTTACTTTTTTTGACATTGAAGCTGAAGCTCACTTGTAAGATTTGTTGTGTTTTGCATTCTCAAAAATAAGGAAAACAATGCAGTGATGTGCCAGTAAGTTCAGTCTTGTGAAGAAGATTGTTGTAGTGTCTTGGATCCTTCTTCGTATGTCCTTTGCCTCCAACATTAAAGATACTAACAAAATGTGGTTAATGGTGTAACTTTAAGTAAATTCTTGGAGAAAGTTGTAGGCAGTGGTAAACAAAGTTCTTGAAAACCATACTTGAGAAAACCAGAAAATGACTCTGGTAGAGGTTAAACTCACCTATTAGACTATTACTTGAGTAAAAGTCTTTAAGTGTCTGATATTTACTGTACTTAATTATCAAAAACAATTTTACGACATCAAATATACTTACCAATTGAATGCAAAAGTACAAGTAAAAGCTGTTGTAAAAAAAGCAGTCAGAATTTAAAAAATTATTAAATCATTTTTTTCTTAACATTTACACCACCTTTAAAATGGAGCGTAGTTTAGTCATTTTAGTTATTTTAATGATACAAATTCAAATATTTGGTTCCAAACAATATACAAAAAATCATATCTACTATAAACTCATTCATAAAAACATTAAAAGACAACACAGCTGCTCTTACATAACTAAAATTCCTATATAGAACATGTGCATTGGTCCCCACCAGTATAAAAATGAAATTAGCAGACCTTTATTTTGACAGAATCCATTTCCACAATAAATTGATGCAGAAAATGCATAAATTGGTGCATAAAAATTCCCTAGAATGCATGAATTAAATGTTTGACGCTCAGTTTTCTGGCAGAGGATCTCAGAATCTCCAGTTTTATATGTGTTGCCCCTAATGTGGAAATGCAACCTACACTTTTGCAATAGCTGTTCTTCTCGTGTGATAAAGCTGCTTCATGCCAAGTTCCCAAGCTCCATATTGAGCTCTGACCCTCATGGTTTTTTTGGTTTTTTTTTACTCGCTTCATCATGTCGCTTAGTGAAACAGTCCTGTAATGATCCATTGGATGTTTCCTATTGGGGAGGGAGGAGGGAGAAGAAACAGAGGAGTGCCAGGATGGGTCAGGGGTCACTAGCTCACCATAACCAGCAAATGTCCCATGACAACCAGTGGCATTTTTATGCCAGACAGGCGGATTCCTTGCTAAGTTTATCAGGTTGGTGAAGTGGGAAACTATGTGGAGTTTAATGTTGCGGTGGAAAAGAAATTCCTCTGTAGTTTTATTTAGATATCTCTTCAACCCCACATTGACAGTGGGAATCTGTTGATAAAGTGCGAGGCGAGGAGGTTAAAAAGAGTGACCCCCTGAGATCTGTGGCTGGCCCTTCAGTCCCTGCACAATACACAGTGTGGAATGAAATGATTTATTGTTTTACTGTAGTTTCCATTTTTCTTATTTTTCTTTTCAGTATCTCGGTTGCACAATGTTATTTTTATTCTTCCATGTTGCCGTTCATGGTTTTGTGTTGTCCCTCGCCCTGTCTGTCCATACGTACATGCATATGTTAGTTTGTCTCATTATCATGAATGTGATACCTCAAGAACGGCTCAAGGGATTTTCTTTAAATTTGGCACAAATTCCACTGGGACTAAATAATGAACTGATGAGATTTTGGCGGTCGAAGGTCAAGGTAACTGTGACCTTGTTTGTCTAATTCTCGTGAACGCAATATCTCAAGAACGTCTTGAGGAAATTTTCTCAACTTTGGCACAAATGTTCAAGTGGACTTAAGAATAAACTGATTAGAATTTGTTGATTGAGGGTCAGAGGTCAAGATCGCTATGACATCAAAAAAACATTTCTTTGGCCGAAAGTCAAGAGTACATACAGTAATTATCACAAAATTTCACACAAGTGTCTCATAAGATAAAATGATGAAGTGATGACATGATATATATGTCCAAGAGGTTATCAGTCCATTTCACTGTGGCATTATAATGTTTTGAAAAAACACTTTCCTGGCAATTATTCAATGTCATAACTCAGGAACAGAAGGCGATACATTTGGTCAGATACAGATTTGGTGACACTTATCATGGGTGTTACTGGTTAACCCCAACCCTGAGATGTCATCAAGTATGAATAAGACAGCTTAAAGTCTGATGACTGAAGATGAAACAGAAGGAGTGATAAGGGGGATTTAGTTGGGAGATTATACTCTTTTATTAACTTATAACTGACAAAAACTGCTGCTGGTGTTTGTACATAATTCATGCCACACTAATTACATTTCCCTGTAACGAGTGATGCTGCATCCAAGCTGCCATGAATTTGTCACCCATCTGTTGTTTATGGAGCTGTTGTTGATGATACGGTTCATTTGGGAGAGTTTTCCATATTCACTGCACCTTTTTTCAACAATTTGAACACAAGAATTGAATTCTTACACTGACTGGTGTTCCACTTATCTGCTGAATAACGAGGCCACCAGAAACTTGTAGGTTGAAGCAGAATGTGAATGTGTGCCATTGTTGGCCTCAGCGCCGCCCTCCCTCCTCCCAGTGCACTCCCCAAGGCCCTGTATATGTGGCTGGCTTCTTTCCTCCCTGATTATGTTATGTCTACAGTCCCCCCCAAATACACTGCACTATTCCTGGCCTCCAGTCGTTTTAATGTACATGTGAGAGGCGTTGCCGAGTGAAAGAGGCATACAGCAAGAGAAGAAGAGAGCGGATGAGAGCCAGGCAGCCTATTAAATACAAACAAAAATAAAAAGCCGTGGTGAGGAAGTTGGCGAAGTGCAACTAACAAACTTTTTTTAGCTTCTGTGTTTAAAATGAGACTAACCAGCTTCCCTTAAGTAAACAAAAATATCCCAAATAAATTTTGTTTTGGGCCTCCAGTTGCAAATGTGTCTCCAGCTTTTTCATTTCCTGACTGGTGTTTTATTGCAACAAGCTAAGTGGAGGGAGCAGCTGTATTTGGATGTCTCAAAGAGCTAAAACAACTCAGAGCAACTGTCCATGCAGGATGAGTGTATGAAGTGAGTCTCGCTGTCTACCCCCTAGCTCGCATACTTGCTCGTCATACTTTGTTTCTTAGAAAAAGTCAGGTAACCAACAACAGGTTGTCAAAGCTGTCGTAAAGTTTATTGGTGCACTGGAATGAGGGTATGTCATTTTATTACTTGTTAATATCCAAAGCACGAAACAATAATGATAATGTTGTACATTTATGAGGTAATCTATCCCTGAGAAATATCCTCAAGCACCAACGATCTGCTGATGTGAGGGGTAAAGGATGTTCAGCTCTTCTCTGACGTTCAGAGCAATAAATGAATGCAAGTGTAATTTAGTTTATAAATAGATCGAGAGTAAATGAATGACAATGCCAAAAGATAAGTTGAAAAACCCAATGTTACTTTTATTGGCATTTTGAAAGTTCATGATACAATTTTTGCATTTTTCAGCAAAAAAGCTCTAAAAACTTACCAAACACTACCTGAGCGGCACCAAATGACAGATTCAGAGACTAGCTGGTGAACATAGTGGAGCGTTCAGCAGCTAAAGACCCACATATTTCTCTCAGGAGCTGATAGAGGCCAAAAACTTAAGAGCTTAAACAAACAAAACAAGTACATGCTCATCAAAAGATTGCTCTAAAGAATACTTCATTCCCAAATGACCATTTGTGTATCAATTACTCACCCTGTTATGTTTAACTCTTGAAGAAAACATCTTTTTTGTTTTTTTGTTTTTTTTTTAAATTTGCCTCCAAGAAGAGTCCAAAGACAGAGAAAAGTTTTGATGAATTGAAATCAAAGGGGTCTGCACTTACCAACGGCAAAATGATACCTGTTATTATTCACCAAAGTCACACACATATTATATGTGTGTGACTTTGGTGAATCCAAACTAACCCTTTGTGAGACCAGTGAAGCATAACAAAACAAACAGACGACTGATGGAGGCAGCGGTAGTAGCTCCTGTGTTCAGCGAGGTAAAATGACTGTTTTTGTCAGTTGAATCTGCCTTTGAAGAGGGCATAGATAAATTTCACTTTTGGGACAGTTCACCTTTGGAAAGGTCTGTCTGTTTAGGAAGTACTGAGCATATGACAGGATGAATGACGCTTGGATTAAACTGCACGAGTTGTGCGAGAATTTGTAAACTGTTGTTAGACCTGGACCCCGATGACTTCAGTTCATCATGACTTTTATCCCTTTTTTTTGGATTCTTCGTTCATCACAGAGGCATGCAAGAAAAGCAAAGTTTTCTCACAAACTCAATGAAACACAGGGAGACTAATTTATATACAAAGGGTCCTTTGGAGGGTGAGTACCTTTAATAATTAGCTGCAGAAATGAAACCTGGATTTAAAACAGGGATAGATGTCAAAGTCTGACCTGTAGAACCGTTTCATGCATGCACACTAACATACACACACCTGGCCAGCCTCCAGCTCTGGACTTAACAGCAGCTCCTAGTTGTCATCCCCATCTCTGTGTTAACAGGTCTGTCAGCACTCTGCAAGTTCAGCCATGGAGTGACACACTGATTCTAATAAGGAGAATTCCTCAGAGACGGAGGGAAAGGAGAACTTAAAAAAAAAATTTTTAAAAATCATACTGTGACTTTGTGTAAGTCAAAGGAGGACAAGGGCTGCAATAAAAAAAAAACAAAACAAACAAACAAACAAACAAAATGGAAGTTATAAAATAATGATAAAGTCATACTTCCAAGAAAAAGTAGTAATGTAACACAAATTAAGTTGGTATTTAATGAGAATAAAGTATTACTATTTCAAGAAAAACAGTCTTGATATTAGGATAATAAAGTGATAATTTCTTTTTTTAAAGATTATTTTTTGGGCCATTTTCCCTTTTTTGACAGGACGGTTTTAGATATACAGGAAAGATGGGAGAGAGAAGGGGGAATAACATGCAGCAAAGGGCCACAGGCCGGACTCGGACCCGGGCAGCTACAGAGGCCTCAGCCATATGGGGCGTGCACTCTACCTGGTGAGCTAGAAGTTGCCCCATAAAAAAAGTCCAATATTATTTGATTAAAATCATAAATTTATGGGAGAAAAATCTTTCTGACTTTGTCTCTCTTTATATGTTGTCACCAGACGTCTGGCATTACTTTGTTTCTTGTGAATTAACATGTTTAATCACATAATATTACTACTTTTTTTCTTGTAAAATTAGCCCACAACTTTATTCTTGTGATATTACAACTTTTTTCTCTGGAAATGGTATGACTTTTTTCTCATTAAATTACATCATTATTCTTGTAATATTGCATCTTTTTGATCGAAATGACAACTTAATTCTCCTACTATTATAACTTTATCGTCAAAATCTCAGAATTTCTTTTTCCAGTGTGGCACTAATCCTCTTATGTAGTTATGTGTGTGTGCACGTTGCCATCCGGCCTGTGCAATGAAGTTTTTTTGAGACACTTTCGCTGAACTCTCCACACTGAGCCAACATTGTGGAGAGAACTGTATAGCTATAAGCTGTTTCATTGTGCACTTGTCAATTTTGTGTATGCCTAAAGAGACCAGAGGGGGTTCTCACCCTAACGATAGCATCGACTGAACAGGCCGCAAACATAAAAGTAATTTATTTCACCGAAAGAGAAAAGAGAGAACTCCCCCCTCCTTCCTCCAGCTTTCTTTTTCTCTCGTGTCCTCCCCCTCATCCAACTCTCCCACTCAGCAGCTGTTCCTCTCACTTTCCGTCCTCCCTCCGCCCCCCATCCTGCACCCCTGCATGCTCCCCCACCGGCCCCAATGTGACGCCTTTGTTTTATTGTTGTGCAGCGTTCGGCAGGGAAACCCCCGTCTGGAGTGGGGCAGGGGTTCGACCCCCTCTGAACGCTGGGGTGTAGCGGCGTGGATGCCCAGATAAGCAGAGGATTAGGACTGGCAGTTGGACATTTGATTTCTAAATGAGCTTCATGATGTTAAAAGCTGTTAGTTTTGGTTCTCGCCACCAACATCCACTTTTAACACCTGTTTTAGATGTGAAACTAAACTGTAAATGCATATTTCTGTGCTGAGATTGCAGGTATGAAACACTTGAGCAATCATGTGCTTGCATTAAAATTGTACACCCTCACTGTGTCAAAAAGTGAATGTAAAGTTTGTGTGTTTCACACCTCTTTATTAGTTTTTTCTTTGTTAACAGAGAAAAACTCATGAGCTTGAATGACAAACATTGTATTTCACATTTTCCATAAATATCAGCACCAGCCTGCATTTGTATAGTTTCCTTGGCCTAGAAAAACATGTATCACATGTCAGCTCCAAGATCTGCCATGCTGCTGCCAAATGGTCCGAAACCCCTCCTGTCAAGAACAGGAAACAAACACCATTTATTTGTGGTGTTGACAAACGCCTGTTTCCTGTACAGAGGAGAAAAATATGTAGAGGGAGCAAAAAATCAGGAGCAGCCTCTATTTCTGCAGCGCCAGCCACAAAAAGTACAGCAGCCTCATGAAAACAAAAAGGATGTGTGTTTATCCTCAAACCACCAATCAGCATGAATGTGGTCCTATAAGGGAGATAGGAAGAGCCCCGGGGTGTGTTTGTGTAAATGTGCGTTTACTGAGGAAATGTACACTGCAGTATAGGTTATCTCTCCTCAGTTTCTTTTTTGTTGTTGGTTGTCTGGATTCAGCTCATAGTGGTCCTTTATTCAGTTATTTCCTACATAAAATGTAATTTTCCACCCTGTAGTCATGCATCATTTTTATGTATACATACTTAAAGTAATGCACCAGAATTTGCATGTAACCAAAGTAATCTGGAAGGCTGCTATCATGTGACCAATGGGCTTACGGGACTAAAGAAAAAAGTAGTAAAAAGAGTATAAGTCTGCTTAGCAGCTGTTTGTGAGTGAAAGCAATCTTTTAGACCCAGCACAATTAATGGTTAAATTTCACTTTCACTGTGCCTGGCATTCTGCTGCTTCATCTGTTTTTAGATTACCCTCCACGCTGCAGTGTGGAGTAGTGAATAACTAAACTGTGTATATATATTCCAACGGCACACTAAATAAGCGTCCAGCTCCAAAAATATAAAATCAAAACGTGGTGGCAGATGTTTAATTGTGGCAGGCCACCGCAAATAAATGACTGTGTGGGAAACCCTGGGATATGTTGTCTTTTCAGTAGGCCTTTTGCTAATATTGTACTCATTTATTCTGCAAATTACTGGATTCTAAGCAATTATGTGTCTTTTCTTGACATTGTTGCTCGTATTCTACCTTTTACACAAACTTTTAACTCAAGAATTTTAGAAAAAGCCCATAAATTAAGTCAAACTTACTTGCAGTTTAAGTAATGCAACTTGTAGAAGCTATAAACTACCTTAAATTGCAGGCTTTTACAACATGTCACGGTGTACCTACCTGGATCTGATTTACGCATGTCTGTGGTGGGATGGTTGGGTTAGTGGCTTGAAAATGAAACCATAGTGGTTTCCTGTACCCCCAGTCTGTCCCACCACTGTACCCCTGTGGCTCGCTGGTAGAGGGTTGGGAAGATAATGATCTTAGCTGTTTACCCCATAGGGGCCATTTTGGGCAGCCCCTGTCCTCATAGGAAATAACTCAGAGTAAATGGCTAAAAGTGACGGCAAAGTATTTAGAATTACGGGAATTTTAGGTAATTGCATGTCTGTTTGTGTTTTTTTAGGGTGCTGAGTAAGATTTATGCAGCTTGTTGTGCATATGTGACATTTGGTCCACTGTACTTGACTCTTCAGCTGCTGCTGTGAGCCGACAGCCCGAGGGCCATGAAGGTTATGAGCTGTCCGGTGGCTTTTTAAAGCCCCAAACTGACTTCCTGTTGTATTAGAGCTGACATGAAACAGACAGGCTGTAATGAGCTGTCATCTGCAGCACTTAGCCAAACGTCCAACTGTGCCAACAGAACTAACATACGGCATCTGTGCAGGTTTGTGTGCCGCTGTGAGTGTCCGTATGTGGGTGTGAGCCCCTGTGTGTGTGTGTGTGTGTGTATGTGTGTGTGGGTGGGTGGGTGGGTGGTTGTGCAAGAATGTCGGCCTGTGTAACAGGTGGTATCAGCTTTTGGAGTTTGTCGCTCAGACCCAGAACAAAAGCTGTAGATATTTCTGAATGCTGGCTTGTGTCTGGCTGCTGCCTCATTCTTTGTGCTGCAGGGCCACTGTGTGTGTGTGTGTGTGTGTGTGTGTGTGTGTGTGTGTGATCCTGTTGGATGTGAATGAATTGTACTTTAGGAAGTTGCACTGTATTGAGCTCTCCACAGGTGCAGTTTGCTAAACTATTAAACAATTCTAATTTTCCAGCACAGAAATATTTCATACAGTATGTGTTTGTTTTTGTAACTGATGTCCCCTTTTTTTGTTGTAATTATTCTCAGTTCGGATTATCAGCTGCTCCAAAGCTCTACTTTCAGACTTTTCATCTGCGTCTGATAGCAATGCAATGTTAAAACTTCACAGTCCTTCGTGAGCCTCACGGCAGGTCTTTATGAGCAGTGAAGCTCAGTTAGAAACTTGTCTCTAAATCACATCCTGGTGATAAGTGCGCAGGGGAACAATGCTAAAAATAAAGAAACCTCCTCCCTCTTCTATCCAGCGCTCTCCTTGGCTCTCGTGTATCCAGGCCACATATAGACCACGGCCATACACTCTGACCGGCAAAAATCACACCAATGTATGCCGTCTCACACATGGTAATACAACTCTTTGTTTTCCTGCTCAGTCACGTCTTCTGCTCATAGTGTTTTTGTGACAGATGTCAAAAAACACAGCAATTCATCATAACTGTGCTGACTGACCAAAGTTTGTGAAATTGTGTTTAATGATCACTGTATCAGTGTGAAAGACAAGATATAAGTGTATCCATTGGTGCTGAAACAATTAGTTAAATGATAGAAGATCAATGACGTGATAAATAGTTATAAAGTAATTACCAGAGCAAAACTGTCAAATATTGTCTGATCCCATTAAGGATCATCCGCTGCTTTAATTTTTGAATTTTTTAATAAAAAAAAACAAAAAAACAAGTTTAAGTCAAATAATCAGAGAAATTTTATTCATTTATTTTTTTTTCACTATTTTCTGACATTTTATTGACTTAAAATCAGTTGACTAACCGAATAACAATCCCCAGATTTTTTCAGCAATTAAGTTAACAGACTGTTTAAAATAAATGATAAAGCCACCATAGTGTTCCCCATTAGTTTGTGGACTCCCGTTATGAAGCCCCAAATCCAGCACCCGTCACCAGGATGGAGATAACCCCAACACTAGCATCTTGCTCCATTAGCACTGTGCACTTACACCTATGGTTAACTGTGATAATTCTAATGCAAATACTATTTTTTGCTTTTGAAAAACAGACTTAAACCCTTAAAATAAAATGTTCTTACCGAAAAACCTGAACATTAAGCTCCTTGGAGAGTCTTTTAGTATACAACCAAACAAGGAACTAGACTTTTTAGACAACCAAAACTTAATCAACTCTCAGGAGCTGAAAACACTGAAACAGTTGTTGTCGCCATGGTAGCGACTTGTCAACAGATGGCACTGCCCTTAAATATGCGTAATTTTGGGCCTTAATAAAATGTTAACGATTTGAGTTATACAAAAACTGATTTGTGCGGTTGTCATGGATGTTAAAATTAGCTATAGAGAAAAAACATTTTTGTACCAGGCTGTATACATGTTCATTTCTGTTGTGAAGTTATGCATTTTAACATGGGGGGCTATGGAGACTGACTCGCTCTTGGTGTGACCATTTGAGGAACTCCAGTTTTGGGCATGCCCTTGTTGCCCCACAGGTTTGCTACTCGGATAAGGCCATTGTTTGAACCCCTACTACCAAGAATAATAAATACAGAATAAGCTTAAACAGTATAGCACAGTGTATTAAGATGTGTATGTTTATGTTGTATCAGTATTTTAATGTAAATTTTTGCCAACTTGATGCGATGGTTTTCACTTCAAGCCATTTTACCCTCTCTCTCTCTCTCTCTCTCTCTCTCTCTCTCTCTCTCTCTCTCTCTCTCTCATCCTAGATCCTAGAGTTCTGTTACAGCTCCATAGGGACGTGTGTGTGTGTGTGTGTGTGTGTGTGTGTGTGTGTGTGTGTGTGTGTATTTGTGTATTTGTGTATTTGTGTGTGCATGTATGTATGGCAGTCTGGGGGTCTGGGCTGGGCCCGGGGTGGCTCTGGATTGTCACTGATGGCCTATATTAGCAGCCGCACACTTCAGCTGAAACATAATACAGGTGGCGAACACTGCAGCGAACCTAAAGACCGATAACAACAGAAAGAGAGGGAGGGAGATAAAGAGAGGTAGAGTTACAGCGAGGTGAAAAAGATGTCAGTATCTCAGTAGCTTAATTTATAATTGTGTGACTTGGGACTGTGTGACCTTTTCAAAAATCTTATTCATGTGTTGCGCAATAATGCAGATTAGCTTTAGCTTTAGTTCCAGCACAAACATATCAGTTTCAGCTGTGTCAGCACAAAGAACAAAGAACAGTTGTTTATATCAGTTTCAGCTGCTGATTTTGACCTCATGATAACATCCGTATTATCCCACATATTGTAATACCACAGTATTACAATGCCATCCTGATAGTTTGGAAATACTTTTTTAATACACATTTGTAACACTTGAATGTAGGACTGGTTTTTCCATTTTATTACCTAAAAATTGGCCACTAGAAACTATATTAAAATAAGATTACCGCAGTGAAGATGCTCCAATATCTCAGTTTTGTTTACCTTGAAATTTTCAGCATTTTGTGTTGCAGACGGTGATTTTTCTCCGGGGAGTAGAAAGCGCTGTGAGGGTGTCTGTGGGTGTTGAAGTATTTATGGGGCCCATCTTCCTCTTGGTCACATCTGGGTCGAGTTAAGACCTGTCACTAACATCTGTCTTTACTGTAAACACAAGAGAAGGAACTGCAGCTCCAGAGTCCTTGAACAACTTTTATTTAGACGGACTGTAGACATATTTCTGGTCTTGGTGTCCAGCTGTTTTTACAGCGACATGTGACCTCATGCTTGTCTCCATCAGCTGGACCACAGTTTGGACTACTGTTTAAACGCTGGCTTGTAATTGAGAGTCTGCAGAGTCTTCAAAAACACTGGCAGTGGATCATGTTGCTAAGCAACCATTAAAAATCTATTATGCTAATACCTGAAATGAATATCACTGCACAGTTTCATCTCACCGTGCATAATGCAGACTTCAACATGAAACAGTCACTTTATTGGAAACGTGTGTGCAGATACTCCAAAGCCAGTATGCCAGGGCTTAAACATATGTTATCAATTGTGGTCTTTCATCACAAATGTACTCATAATTTTGATTCATTAATAAATTGTAGTCATGACAAACTTCAAAGAGTGCCAGTAAAAAGCAGGGCAAAGCAACATTTGATTCAGTTTTATACTGAGTAAGTAAATTTAATACATGTAGCACCTGGATTGTAATTGTATGGAAACTCTCAGTGAAAGCTGATTGCTTTTGAAGTTTGTAATCGGCTTAATCTCTCTGTCTTCAGTAAGATTTATGCTGTATTTCATGACTGCACCTTTGTGCATAGTCAACCCAGTCACCAGAAAAGATGTTCATATTGTACACTTTGCAAACCATGAATGTGTTAAATTGTATTTTATTTTGTTGCAGATACGTTTAAACTTTACATTCCTCAATAATGCTGTGTTGAAGGTGTGGATAAGTTTAGGCACAAAACTCACTTAAAGGTCATGTTTTGGCTTAACGCAGCTGAGAAATGACTGGCTTAAATGCCACTGGGAAACACAGTGAAGGGTGAAGGGTTGCCAAAAAAACCCCCAAAAAACCCAGGTTCAGCAGCGCAAACGCCGCCAGTAAACTCTGCGATGTGTTGTGAAAACATTCAGGTTTGGTACATCAAACACGGATGGAAACGCCACAAAGGGCTGCCAAGAAACAGCTGGTAGTGTTGATTTCAGGCAGTGGTCTACAGATTGGCAGGAATCTTGCCTCGGTGACACGCCTCTCCTCCATCTTGCAGTGATGAAAGTCAGTTTGCATACTATGTCACTTTAAAAACTTTAATATGATAATATCAAATGTGTGAATGTATTTGTGGTTTCCAGATACATATAATGCATTTTCTTCTGGCACCGGGGCTTGCATTGCTTTAAATCCATGCCTTTTGTGTGCAAATATTAATTCTCCTGAAGGAGGAAATGTGAGACTTTCATTTATTTATTTTTTTATTTAAGTTCACCAAATGGAGTGTCTCCTCTCAGTGGGATTTATATGATCAGTGTGGATTTTTCCGCCTGTTTTGAATGGCTCAGTGAAGACTGGCAAAGCCACGGTTTAGGGCTTACTCCTAATTTTGGGCTTACTGGTTACAAAACCCACTATTTACTTTATTATGGTGGCCAGGAGTGGGCTAGAAAGAGAGAGAGAGACACAATTTGAGGAAAGTGAAGCTGGAGAAAAGAGGTAGAAAAATGAAAGGAAGGGATTGGAAAAGGGCAAAATAGGGGAAGCATTACAAGGAGACAGACGGCTGACGCTCAGAGGGGGGGTTACTGTTCGGGAGAAGAGCGATTTTCTTTTGGTACTGTAAATAATAGCCCCTGCTTGAGTTGGACGGCTTTCACGGCTCCTTTTGTGTGCAGTGACATCTTAGGTTCCCTAAAGAGAGGAGAGGGCCGGAGAGGGCTCGGCTTCCAGGGTTTTCACTGGCATGGGAAAGGCAGAGTATTAGCCCAATATGAATATGAGGGAAAATAAAGCCTCCACAGGTCAAAGGGAACCTGCCAACACGCACTCCTGGCTCTTTATCCCACTCAAACCCACATCAGCAGACATGCAGGCGTGCACACACATGCACACACACACACACACATATACACACCAGCACTTCAGCCCTGCTTTATCTCTGTCTGAGCAATAATGTGTTTTGGCTCCCACTTCTGACAACAGCAGCCCAGCGGTTGAGTTGTGGCCTCCTCTCTGTTTCTAACTATAATGTAAAGCTTTTAATCTTAATGCCAAACACATGCACTCGCTAAGATGCCCCATTCATATTTATAGCAGAGGCGGTCGTATCACTTACATTTTCGAACCACACCAGAAATGTTATTTTAATCTAAGTGTGTTTGTGATGACTCATTGAAGAAGTCACTTTAATGCCGATACTGATGTGCCCGAGGCTTTTCTTCTTTGTCAGAGGTCAGATATCGTTAATTGATGAATATATTGATTACAGTCCATGTTTTCAGATTGCAGTTTCATTGTAGAAAACCTCCAATTACATTTCTTTTTACCCTGCAGAATTTTTGGCACAAATAACGCTTGTGTGGCCACCATGTTGGGCATTACTTACTAACGTGTTACATGTGATGACTTTTTTCAGGAGCACAAAAAAAAAGTAAACATGAGTTATATAAAATGATTGAGCGGGGTTGAGTAATTAAACTAAAGTAATTAGTAATGTCACCAATCAATCTTTGTGGTTGCGTAATTAGTAAAGTATACTTTTTTAATGAGTCATATGTAATGAGTAAATGATTTGCAATTTGAGTTGGGCCCTCATGACATCAAAGATCACGTAAAGAGAATAAACGAACAATAAATGAATAATTGACACTCATTAACATTTCCCGTGCTGTCAGTTTGATGCCGCCCGGGAAACCTCTGAGCGGAGGAGATAAAGTCGTAATGTTTGGTGACGCTGGGGTGACAAAGCCATCACATGGGTATGATTCACCTGCCCGATGATGTCACATCCTGTTTGATTCCTTCATCTGTAAACAAGCAGCTGAGACGGGCAGGAAATGGAAGTGGGGAAGGAGGGGAGTTTCCGCCTGCTGTTAGCTGGGGAGGTCCTGAACTTCTCTCTAATTCACATTTCTACTTTTATTCTGTTTTCCTGTTGGAGAAAACATCTATCTGTCAACACTTGAATGATCCCATGGTATCCACCAGTCGCTTCAGACAAAAATATAATGACCTACTTTTTTTTTCCCACTACATGCTGCTATTTTATTCCAAATTTTAACTTTTGTGGGGAGGCAGCTCCCGTTTATTTGGAATGGGATGTGACCTGTTCCTGTTAATGATTGCACAGTTTAATGTAGCTTATGACATCAGTGCAGGCTGGACTTTGAGACGCTGCTATAAGAGAATCTGTAGCATTTAATTTTCAGATTATTTTCTCATGAAACTGATGAATAGTTTGGTCAGAAAATAGAAGAAAAGAAATTATAGCCTTATGCCAGCCTTACACCAAAATACTTTCTGAAGGATTTCATCATTGAAGACAGATTTTAAATATTGAACAAAAATCATGGGAATTTAGTTGTGTGGCGCGCTCCTGTGATCTCGATCATTTGGTGAAAGGTGGTCATAAACTCAGTATGAGCTGTCTTAAGTCAGTTTTTTTCTTGTCGTGTTAAATAAAAACAAAAGTTTTTAACCTATGCTCATGCAAGTAGTGACATGAACATTGTCAACAACCACAAAACTCTCTCTCTTAAATTACTGTAGAAACAGCAAACAAGGTAGACAGTTAACATGGAGGGAACTCTGTTGAGCATCAAGAATGTCAACAAATCTCAGTTCTGATCCACCAAGCAGCAGCTTTTTTTAGTGTCAAATCTTAATTTTTTAAACGGTTCTTCTTTTCCATGGTCTACTCTCACTAAAATAGTGCTGCTAACCAGCCCTATCTTGTAGCAAGTTGAGGCAACAAAATCCAAGTTTTTACAAAATTACAGTTTATCTCTATAATACACAGTATGACACCTTTTATCTTGTGTTTCTAGAGTTATGTGTCTTTGCAGACTTGTAAGGAATAATTAATGAGGAGTTTGGTGTAATACTTTCCACCAGTAGCATGATAAGTAATATCAAAAAGAGGTTGGTTGCAGTCTTGCAAATAGTGACCTTCAAGATCACCAGCCTTTGGAAAATCCTAAAGCATGTGACTAAAAACTCACATTTTCTAAAAAGTGGCAGATATTAGTGATTTCACAGTCTTTAAGTGTATGGTAGGCATTACTGTGTATACATAGATTAGTCAGTCACAGAATAAACAAGACATAAAGGAATACCTCAGACAAAATGTTTTTACAACCATATATTATCAGATTTGAGATACCTCTAACAAACACAGGAAGCCGTTGAAAGTCATTTTAGTGTAATTTTCTGTGTTTGACAAGCTACCTGACACTTGCCGTAAACTCCACCCTTCTTGCCCTCAAAGCAGAATGAAAGCAAAGATAAGAAGGACCAGTTGGCAGCCGGCTATCAGCTTGTTTTTACTCAGACACGATGCTATCGTCTGTCATTGTCTCTGTGTTTTAAAGTGCTAGGTGTGGTGTTGGGTTACTAAGGTTCAGCTCTGTGTTTGTGGGTTTATCCAGGTTAAGATAACAACATCACGTCGCTGACCCACATCATCCCTGTTTATATGGTCACTGGTCACTGCGACAGTAGGTCACAGACAGCGGGGGTTAAAAAAGTTTTTTAAAAAAAAGCTAAAAGTCACCTCTCGCTCCATTGTGTGTGTGCACAAATCACGTGTGTTTATATGAAGATTTAGGTCATTTATTTTCAGGTTTAAGTGCACCTCATTTGATTTCTTATCAAAGGTCAATGTTTTCCACCATCTGCGATCGCACAGCGACCACGTGCAGGTTTGTTTTCCCTGGAAAAACTTAAAAACATGGAAGTGAGAAAGTGCGTGCGCCGACAGGAGCTGCTTTATCAATCCCAGGAAGCTTTGCTACCAGGAGTCAGGAACAACTGGCTCGAAGAGAGGGGACTTTCCTCCATCCTGCTCTGTTAGGATGCAGAACAATGACCAAATTACTCACACACACACACATACACACACACAATGACTGCTGGTTTGGATGTTTTCTGTGTGTGCTCACCAGCTCACAGCAGGTTGCACTTTGAGCTCTGAGTCTCTGCTTGCTGGCTGTTTTTGGGAACAGTTTACCTTGACTCAACCTTTTACATCCAAGATATTGAAAGTGGCACTGGGGAGGCAAGACCAAGAAAGTGGCAGAAAAAGAGGCTCTGAAGTGATGCTGTATGTAATCTGGCCCACTTCTTGTGTTTTTCGGGGTTAGACAAGACGGCTCGTCCTTGCGCTGCCCTCTTTTCCTCTCCTCCTCTGCATCAGCTGTCTGTCTCGCCCACCACACACAACTTAATCACTTAATTCTCAATCACCATCTCCCCCCTTCTCATCTCGTCACAGTTTCAGCAACAGCTCGCTCTTTTTATCTGGTGTTAATTTCTGTCACTGGTGTCGCCTGCAGTGCTGGCTGCTCTCCAGTCCTCGCGGCGATCCCACACTGCAAAGTGAGAGAGGAGAGAGAGCAAGGGCCCGGTTGGAGAGAGCGAGAGAGACTAGTCTTGCAGCAGTAATTGGTCAGGAAGTGGGCTGCTTGGATGTGCGAGCTCCTCTCCCCCCTCCCCTCCCAGTGGGCAGTCAGTTCAGTTGCGTTTTGCTTCCATCTGTTCCCCCCTCTCTCTCTCTCTCTCTCTCTCTCCTTCCTCTCAGTGTCTCTCTTTCTCTCTGATCTGACCTCATAGAGGGGTGGACCACGGACCGGGCCGCCTTGACACGAGCCCTACCTACCTCTCTGAAGCCAGTCAGCATTTCTAAGACTGTAGTGTGAAACTTTTTGAAAGCCTGGACATGGATCTAACCTGTGACAGGATACTGGGATTCCAGCGGCTGAGGAAAGGCTAACCGTGGGAATGGTCTCTCTGAGGTGAGCTGTCTTTTGTGTGGCACTGTACACAGAGCGTGGCCTCGGTTTCTGGTTAAATTAACTGTAAATGGTTCTGCTCTCACAACATGCTCCGATGTCACAGTGCTGTTTTCTTCCTAAACAGCCCAGCTCTTCATTTAATCATAATTGCAGGGCTAGACTCCGCCAAAATCAGTCTGACCTCCAATTACTCGGCCCAAAGTTTCAATTTACTCTAATGGCACCTTTGCCCACTTGTCTGATTAGGAACTGTGTCAGACACTTAGACTACCAGTTTGGGGTTAAGCTTGGGAGTTGATGCTGGATGGACACATAATGATGCTTTCACCTTTGTGTATCTAAGACGATGATGAACATGTTGTTTGTAGGTGTGCCCGTGTCTTGTATTTGCATGCTGAACATACTTTTTGATTAGAAAAACATTAGAAATGACTAAAATCTTAACATATCTTTAACAGATGTGCCCTGTCTCCACAGGGAATGTTTGATAATGACCATTAGTCAGAGCAGAAATCTGATTTGTCAGTTAACCTGATGGAAAACATGGTCCACTTACCAAATACTGCTCCCACGAACGTACGTATTTTGTTACCACCAAGGTGACGTTTTACTCCACAATCTCTACATCAGACTGTCTAAAGTCTTGACCAGCTCTGTTTTTGCTGTATTTGTTGTTTGGATGTGCATACTTTTTATCAGATTTACCTGAAGCATAGTTATCAAATACAACAACCCTCATTCTGTTACCTAAGTGTTTGGTGTGTGTGTGTGTGTGTGTGTGTGTGTGTGCGCGCGCGCACGTGTGTGTGCGCATGCGCGTGCGCACGCACATGCACGCACACATGTGTGTGTTCTCCTTTGTGGTGTGTCCTCATTCTGGGAGCTCTAACTGGAGCACCCAGCTTCTGAGGAGCAGATTTACAGAGAAAATGGGATGGACTTATTTGTTGCTACGTGTGACTCACACCATAAATCTTAATGATTCAGATTTATGGCTTCTGTCACTTTATTGTTGGTCATCTAACTTCTATTATTTCATTGTGTTCATGGTTTCTTGTATTTAGTTAATTGTATTTTAGATGAGACTTCATACATTTATGCTCTGAAGACTCCCTTGCGTGCCATGTATATATTATAGGGTCACATTTGGATCATTTTGGAGTATTTTCTAAGAGTTAAACTGCCTCAAATATTATTGATAACCAGTTGTTAAAAAAATATAATCTGGATCAGAGTGATTTGGAAATCCTGTGTTTTGTGATCCAAGATGAGATGATTCATCTGAATTTCATGCCATTTATTGTAAGCAATATCAGATTAGATCATCCTGATCCAGATACAAACTCTTTAAGATTACCAAACCTGGATAACAAGTGCGCTACCTATCACAGTGGTTAATTGCAACAGAACAAGATAGACTAGAGAGTGTAATTTTTCTTTTATATTTAGGGATTATTTTATCGGGACAAAATTTCATTGTTTTTCTTTACTGTACTGTAATGTTTCATAGGTAGCCTATAATTAACTTTGTCACTGTAACAGTTAATCGAATCAAATTCCAAAAAATAAATATATATACATATAAAATATATACATATTTGACCATTTTAAAAGTTTTATTTAATTTTATTCCTGCAATCCACCCTTTAGCTAGGATCAGAACTGTCCAAATTTTTTGGATCAAAAGTTTCCTAATCCTACTAAAAACGTATAAACAGCGCATTTTCAGGACTTGTTCCAATCCAATATCTGAAACTCTGTTATATTACTTCTAAACAGCTGATATACATATAGTCTTTATGAATTCACAATTAAACATGAACATGCTGTTCAATAGACATAGGCAGTGACATAAGTGTGCAAATTAAACAGTTTACTTAATGTTTTTTTACCATATACAAACTGTATTATGGGCTTGAAATGGTATGCTATTTTAATTGTGCGATAAGTGTCCGAAGTCGGTGTTAAAAAATAATAAGATTCTCCATCCGGTTGATTTTTTTTCTTTTTTCTTTTAATATTGTAGATGAGCAAATGTCTACAGTATGACAACTGTCAATTGTCATACCAGGGTATACCTTTCAACGAGTATACTGCTGCAAAACAAAAGCATTATCAGGAGACATAATGATTAATTTACAGTATACCGGGGCGCGCAGATTTGAGGCAAACTTAATTTGAGGAAGAACATTTCAGTGTCAGGTCAAAACTTCACATCCTTGTGAGATGGTTAAAGCGTGTTAAACCTCTTCCTTCATCTAGTACACTGTATTATTTTAGCAAGCATCACGTGTTTCCCTGATGGGACAAAAGTCCCCATGTCTGCACTCTGCTGGTCTCCTTTCCTGGAGCGGGACCCTCGTCCTGCATTTTAATCTGAGGCCAAACACAGCTTCCTCCCTATATCCGCCACACATGCTCACATATTCACTCAGCACACAATAACTCTGTGTACACACACACACACACACACACACACACACACACACACACACACACAGTAGACATTAAAAATATATTGCTGTGGATTTGTAAAGACATAATATTCACCTGTAAGAAATGAAAGGTGTTCTTCCTTTTCTTCCTCTCATTTATCTGTATCTCTTAATGTGAACTCAACTCTCTGCATAGTTGAATCCTGACATTATCTCGCATTATAAATACTTTTCCCGGGTTCTCCTCCGGCCCGTGGTGCCACTCTGCTCTATCATTAGCGACGGCTTGTTGACCTTGTTGTTGTTGTTGACGTAGCAGCTGTAGTTATTTCTGTGTTGCTGTTGTTTAGTCTGCAGGAATGGCCAAGACGCTCGTTGTTTTCCTGGACGCTCCTCCGGACAGTTTTGAGGGAGTCCCACTATTATACAAGCTGAAACCGGTGTTTTAGTCAGATTTCTGGCCGGCAAGAGTCAGAAAATTCCTGGACTTGTCCTGGCGCTGCGAGCTGCGGTGACCCGAGGGAGTACCGTCTGTGAATCTGGAAACCTCATGAATCAGGGAAAGGGAAAATCAATACAGGATATTACAGAGTTAAACAGGATTGTAGATTTTACACAGATTGAATTAGCTGTGGCACAAAAAATTTAAAATGTTTCTCACTGGTTGCTACAGTATTTACCAGAAATCTGCTCATGATGCATGGGCTCTGTTGATTGAACAAGACAAATGTGGACAACAGTTAGACCGCTTTCTCACATAAGCCTGAAGCAAAGTTTGGAGTACAAATGCCACTAAAAAGACCTCACCAAATCTTTTTCTGTGTCCAGACCAAACCTTAAGCATAGTTCAGTCAGACAAGTCATGTTTGAAATGTCCCTTTCAACAGCAGAACATAGTTTGAGTTTGGCCTCTAGACTCTTGCCTCATTATTCCCCACAGATGTTTACATGAGATATTGGGGAGTGATGATTAAATATTTTGCCCCTTAGCCAAAGCCCGCAGGTGGATGCTTGGGTGGAGGTGGGCCTGAAAGAGCAGGCAGCAATATTGTTGCACAGCAGCAGCATCTTTGAAAAGGTACAAGTGGAGCTGGGAAATGTTTGCAGCTTATGTAGACCACCAGATTGTGAGTGTGTGTTTTATAGTGACGGAAGTTTTATAGTTTTATAGTGTGACGTGTGTGTGTGTATGAATCAGTGCAGCTCGAGTTGACCGCCTGCACGAACTCACAGATATTGCTGCACTGTTGTCACATCACAAAATGTATTTATTTTTCAACAGCGACTTTTAATGGTGTTGGGGAATGATCGGGTGACAGGTTAATGACGATGATTGAGTGACAGTAGCAGTGCATGTTGTACCTGTGAACTATATTGCGGCATCGGCCTTCATGGTGCTGGTCCTGATGCTGAATTAATGTTACTATCATGACCTGTTGCTAGTGATGTATTCTACAATGGAAATGGTTACATCATCAGGAGATGTTTGTCATTTTTATCAGTCACTGAATTATTATTCGCCTCATTGGAGTTATGGTGGACGACTATTAATCTGCTCTTGTGGAGCTTGAACGTGCATAGCTGCAAGTCACGCTGCATGCAGATTTATGTCAACTGTTGTATTTTTCTGTGTAATATTGTTTGTGCTTTATGTGTCTATTTTCTATGTTTTTACACTTGCTGCAACACAAATTTTCCTCTGGGACAAATAAAAAATTGAATTGAATTGAAACGGACAGATGTGCTGCCAATAAGGAGTCGTATGGACATGTTGGATACACAATATGTGTCAGAGTGTGTGAGGAAGTGTGTGTGTGAAGTGTGAGGAATGAATTCTCCCACCTTAAAGTTACTTAAGATGGGCAAAACTGTGTATTAAGGGGTTAATGAAGAGCTTAGGCGGCAAGAACAAAAACTTTAAGAGTTGCGACACTTAAACATTGAAGGTTTGTGTGAGAGAGACGGAAAGAGTGTGTGTCTGCAGATGATCCATCTCACTAGTGACAAAGACAGACAGGGTCACAGAGGGAGGGGGAAACTGTATATGAATGACCCTCCAGCCACAAACTCCTGTCATTAGTCACAGTCTCTCTCAGCTCAGTCCCTCAGTGTGCTGTAGACGTTACCACAGAAACAGCCTTCACTTTAAACTGAGGACAGCTGAGAAAATGAAGAAGCTGTCAGGATGTCTGAGCAAGAGGTTGGACCTGACACACACACACACACACACACAAATGCAAACACACACTGTCCACTGCAAAAACAACCATTAAATAAGCTCTCAGCCTACAACCCTTGTCCCTCCAGGACATGCTTAAGAGGACGGGGACAGTTTTTATTTCTGATTACACACACACTAAAACATTTTCAAGAGGCAGCACTCTTTTAAGTCAAAGTTTACAGTGCTGTGTGTGTGTGTGTGTGTGTGTGTGTGTGTGTGTGTGTGAGTGTGTGTGTGTGTGTGTGCAGCAGTAAAAGTTGAATAGAGTGTGTATGAACCCCGTGCCCTGCCTCTCTGTTTGCACTGTCCGAGTGTTATGAGGAACGGAGTGGTTTATTGACAATAAGCGTTTTCTTCCCCCTCTCCCTCCCTCACTGTCTTTCCACATGCCACTCTGCCTTGGAGATGAATGCCTCGCTGTCGTCATAGTGACCACGGTCCTATGGCTCCCGATCATCTTAGCAACACCGCAAACTCTCAAACCATCAATTCTGACTTTGGGTGCATGGAGGGAGTTTGGGAGGGTGTTTGTGTGCACGCAGCTTGTTGTTAGCCTTGAAAAGAGGAGGGAGGTGCTGGAGATCTGCTCTCTGAGTCGAGAAGGATGACATGCGAAGGGGAAATGGCATTGGAGCAGAGCCGAGTGAGGGCGGTGGCGTTAAGAAGGAGTTAGGTGTGAAGCGGTAGCGTAGGCGATTTAAACTTTGATAATCGATTAACAGAGCTGGAGACATCCTGAAATTTTCTTTTTTTATGTCAAACAAACTCCAAAAACATTAAATCTTATATTTCTCATAATGCAACTCAATGTTTTTTTTGCTAATTGTGTTTTTACATTTGTTGATATATGGATTCAACAAACAGTACATCTGTCTCGAATGCCATTTTTTGTACATTAAACTTTAAGAAATATCCGCATTTAAATGAAGCTTCGCTTGCACCTAAAATTGCGTGACAATTAACCACTATGGTAGCGTACAGGTCACCGTGACATTAGCCAAGACAGCCAAGCTGTAACTTACAGATTTCAAGTGATTTGCCAAGCTTGTTTAAGATTTGTGACGGGCCAGATTGCATATCTGAAGCCTCAACGGGTCATCTTTGTACGTTTCTAAAATATTCCAGATGTTTGACCTTTTTGACATAATGCGAGCGTATCTGTAGGCCTGTCACAGGCGGTCGAACTTTCGTAGTCACAAAACTAGACCAATCACTATGTTTATATATCCTTGTCTGAGAGTATTTAATAATTAATGTTGATTCAGAATGAATTGATTTATTTGCTTTTGGGGAACATCCGAACACAGATTTGGACGCTGATTAATTTGGCGACGATCAACGCTTCTAAGAATCCAGGTCAGTCTTATTAATTAGTGAACTGAAGGCCACACTGATATATTTTTGCTTTAAAATGCATAACTGTTGCATTAACACCACTCTGGTGTATTTGAACCCCTGAAACAGAGGCCGTTGAAAATGCTGCTGACCCAATTTTAGTTTGAAAACTTTACAGTGGTGTTTTAGTCTGGATGGATGGAACAGAGTCTTTTGAAAATAATGACACAGACACCAACATTGGCTTCCTGACTGGATCTTTTTAGTCACGTGTCAAACGAAAACATCATAGCTACTTACCCTTTGTGATTATACTCCCCCCTTGTGTGGGTAACGTTACTCATTTCCCATTGCCATGACTACCTCCGGTGATGGATAATTCTCCTTGTGCCGCTCTATCATGTCACCATATTTGCCTTGCAACAACTCCCAGTATTGTCAGCCACTTAGCGCTTCTTTGAAATAATAAGGTCTTAATGATGATGTAGAGGTGCTGGTAGGCAGATTTTTATATTTTTAATTATTTTTTTACTGTTGTATTGTTCTTTCTCTGCTTATACTGTTCCTCATAGCTGCTGTAACATTGTGAATTTCCCCACTGTGAGACTAATAAAATCTTACCTTATATTTAGCATACTGACATAAGAGTGACATTAATCTTCTCACCTCAGCAAAAAAAGTGAAAAAGCTTATTTCAGAAAATGTTTTAGCATTTCTAACAGGTTCCCAGCCAAAACCAAGGAAATCGTAACAGGCATTTCAAAAACTGGAAGATTAATGAATTCTAATCAACAGATTATATCAGTAATGGAAGTTATGATTACTGGAGCACTAACCAGAAGCTGCTGCAAAGTTTCTCTCTGCAGCCAAAACATTGAGCTAATCTTTGATTTTTATCATGATCCTCAGCCCTGCCGGCTCCACTTTCATCCCCTTTTAAAAACGCAGTGTCGACATGTGTCGCAGCTCATATAGTGATTGTCATTTCCAGTAAAAGAGGAACAATATTGTTTCTGTGGTCGATCTCCTGCAGGGAGGTGTGGAGGCCGTTGGAGCATACAGGGGGCATCAGATAAGCCGGACTGCTGCTGTAGCTTTCTGTCATCAACAGGTCGTGCTTGGCTGAACCCAGGAGTTTAGACGCTCTCTGTGTGTTTGCCAAGCCAGAGGTGCTCATTATGGATTGTGTGTGTGTGTCTGTGTGTGTGTGTGTGTGAGAGAGAGAGAGAGGGGGGTGTAGGTGGCAGGGGGAGGTGGACAGTGATTGGAGTGGGAGTGGAGGTTTTGGGGCTTCGTGGGTCAACGGACCCTCAGACCATCAGAGAGAGGGGTCGAGCTTCTTGTGGTCCGTGTGTGTGTGTGTGCGTGTGAGTGTGAGTGTGTGTGAGTGAGTGAGGGTAGTCCAGGGGGTCTCTATTATTGTGCTGGTGAGGAGGGAGGGGTGGTCTTAGCAGGACCCCATGCTGCTGGGACCAGTCCCTGCCTTTAAAGAGGGACAACAAATAGTCAACACATTTGCTTTAGTGCGCGAGACTGAGGGCCTATTGTCTCGCGTGTGTCTTCCTTATGGGACACATTTCCTTTATGGAATTATACACCTTTAGAGCAGAGGGTCCCAAACTGGGGATTGCTACACCTTTTAGGGGTCATGAAGTGAATCTGAGGGAGGGAGAGACTTATTTCTGCAAGACTAACTGATGTTTATCTTGTCAAACTTCTCTTTAATCTTTGCTTTTTTCATTGTAAGATTATTGGATAAGTTTAGTCCCCTAGGCCTCTATTAAGTATCCAGTGAAGGAACTCCTGTTCACAACCTTTAGGCATATGCAACTTTTGACTGGAGTTTACACGCATGTGCAATGTATGTGAATGGCTATGTGATATGAAGTTTCAGGTGTGTTAATATAGACAAAGATATTTGTAAAATGATGCTAAAACACTTGTGTACAGAGAATGTTTTCCTTAAAAATGAAAACGTATGAATGTGGATGTAGCCTAAATTAGGCTCATTCAAGGGGCGCTCCAGGGATTTAGTATTGCACCTCCATAAAGTTTGGGGACTCACAAGGGACATACTGAGATCGAGGAATGCTCACAGAGGCTGAGATATCCTGATTTTAACTCCTTTGTATAAGTTGAGCTCAGAAAACGATCCTAGAATTACCACCATGCAACTCGGTAGTATCTGAAGTTATGCTCTCCCAGCTCCTAAGTGCCCCACACACCACTAATTTTGTGATGCGTCCTATGCTCTATTAAAAATGTTCTGTATTAAGATCAAGACAAAATAACCCTGATAATGACTGTGACAGGTAAACTGAACTTGTGAAAATTGGTGGAGGTTGCCTTTAAACAAAGATGCAATGAAAAGTTTTGAATGTTTTGTTGAGGAAAAAAGTGGATTTGTAGAAAAAGCCCAACAGTTTATCCCCACAAGTAAGGGATTTAAAAGAGACATTTAAGGAATCACAAGCCGAAAAGGTTGGAAACCACTGTGTTTGAGTGTTGTTTATTTGTGTCCATTTCCACTGATGTTCATGTATATCTTGAATCCCACTTCTGACATTTTTTGTGTGCTCATTCTGTGCAGCCTCTCTCTGATCTGGGACACAATGAGCGTCCCAGTGTCTCGCAGTGGACGAGGAGCTTTTGTTTGAGCTGGCTCCCGGCCCTATTGATCAGCCGTAACCCCCTCCTCTCCTCCTTGTAAAGTGTGTGTACGTGTGTGATCTCTGGAGCTGTGCGCCAACAGCAGCAGCAGTTCTGCTGCCCGCTGAGCGTGCAGCAGACGCGCACACACAAAAGGTGTCGCCAGCCCTGCAAGTGTTACACACCGGGCTTAAAAGTTTGATTCTGGAAGAAAGCAGTAGAAATGGAAAAGAGGGGGAAAAGATAAAAGAAGGGAAAGAAAGAGAGGAAAGAGGAGAGGAGGAACTCCCAGCTCCTTGTAATTTGCTGCGGGAGAGAGAGAGGAGGAGTTAAGGGGAGGGGAATACCCAGCAGGGAGAGAGCAGGAGAG
Source organism: Plectropomus leopardus (assembly GCF_008729295.1). Lineage (NCBI taxonomy): Eukaryota > Metazoa > Chordata > Actinopteri > Perciformes > Serranidae > Plectropomus > Plectropomus leopardus. Next base: position 15,079,824 of record NC_056478.1, on the reverse strand, counting down.
AGCAGAGGCCATTCACTCTGACACACACACTCACATGCAAACACACACATGAGCACTTTTAGACACACACATGCAGGCGGTGGATGTGTTGCCACAGGAGAGAGGGAGGGAGAGAGGCATTCAGACAGAGGAGATCCTCCGCAAACTGAAGTGAGAGAAAGAATCAGGCAGAGGAGTGTGTTTGAATGTGAGGAGAAAATCTGTATGCTCCTGTGTGTGTTTTGGAGGAGCGGACTGCACGTTTGCTCCCAGGAGAAAGGATTCACAATGACTGGGACAATTTGGAAAAGCTAATTTTTCAGGCTTTTGCTGGGAACACTGGTTGGAATACTCTGGATATGTGACCTGCTCTGGAAATCCTGTCTTCCTTTTAAATCTGCATCTCACTTTAAAAAAAACAAAACAAAAAACTAATTCACAGTAATTTCTGTTGAACTGGAGCCAAGCCACAATGCCTACTGGTAAGCTTTTTTTTTTCTTCAAATATGTTGAGTGATGTTTGAGCATGTTCAAATGAAAGACACTCTGAAAGTTTTCCGGAGGTGAAGTGATTCTGTGATGTGGTGAGATTAGATTTTACTGTCAAAGGCGTCTACAAACCTCATCAAACTGGCTGAAATCAAATTCATGTAGAATAATATCCTGTCTCTTTGGGGAAATAAGACAGTCATTAATGATGGTCAGATTTACATATCACGTGTTGAGTCACAAAAATAAATAAAAAGTGGTTCTTTTCAAGTGGTCAAAACTTCAGACAGCAACTTATAAATACAAGTTCCTTTTACTCACCATTGAAGGTTTGGCTGTTTGTCTTAGTGGCTCTTTTGTGTGGTATGTGTGTGTGTGTGATATTTTCTCCTCAGCTGACAGCACTGTGTTAAGTGCCTTTGCAACGTCTGTCTCTTTGGTGGTACGGTTGTATGAACAGCGTCTCCTGCTTGTTTTCTCGCCCCTGGTGTTGACTAAAGTGTGTTTGCTTTCTCGCGGATGGCGCAGGTTGAATTCCTAATGATGCTGAGACGGTGGGGCACATATCTTTCTGCTGTTCTTTCACGATGCTGGTGCTTATACGTTTTACCTTGTTGGTAGTTCTGGATGTCTTTTAAAGGTCTAGTGGATTTAGGGGATATATTGGCAAAAACAGAATATAATTAGTATGTTTTCTTTTGTCTATAATCGCCTGAAAATAAGAATCACTGTGTTTTTTTATGTTAGCATGAGCCGTTTATATCTACATAGAGATAGCCATGTTGCACCAGCATTTTATTCAGTGTTTTTACCAGTTTAAATCACTGGGTCTGTGTGTTTTGGAGAGGAAGAGACTTCTGTGGATTATCACAAAACCTTCTTAACAATTACAACTGAAGGAACTCTGACCTGAAGACGTTTCATCCTGTTGCAATCTGCACTCCTCATCACTAGATGCCACTAATTCAAAAAAACACTGGTTCTTTAAAAAATGCACACATAATTGTTTGTATGATATCCTACAAATTAGGCTCCCATGAATGACTTTATTTCCTGAACTCAGAGTTACGTAAATAACTTAAAATTATGGAGGTTAGTTTTAAGAAAAGAAACATGGTGATGACATGCCTTAAAGTTACTCCAAGTTTGCTCAAAGTTACATGATTCTGAAAACCGGTCTCATGGGGAAAGTCCTGGGTTTTTTGACCCCAACACATCACCCCAACCTACACCCTACTTGGGAAGCCCATTACCCTTTTTACTCCCGTCAACACACTGGTCATGTGATTGCAGCCTTCAAAAATATGTGTTTTATGCACAAATTATTGGCTCATCATTAAGTGGGATATGTATGAATTTCGGTGCATTACCTTTGGTGGGAAAACATCCAGAAATGTGACACAAAACATCTACTTTTTTGGTACATGATCCTTGATAAATAAAAGTAGGAAAATAATTATAATATGTTATCTCATATCTCTTAAGACAGGCACATGTGTCAGTCTCCTCTTTCTGGGTTTAGGTATGACTGAGTGTTGAGATGCCATTCTGCAGCCTGTGACCCAAATTAGAGCCTTGAGGGCAGCAGTTGGGGGTGCCTACAAATGGGGGGTAGAGGAGTGCAGAAGAAGAGGAGGAGGAGGGGAATAATTACTGTTTAGAGCAAACTCTTTGGTTTCGAGGTGCTGGAGACAATGGACCCCTCCGTCCTCCTCCTCCCACCCTGCTAGCTGGGTCCTCTGGGAGGACATCTGCCCCCCATACTGAGTACTCACGTGCAAGGAGCTGCAGCCCATGGGTGGAGGGGAAAGCAGGGTGCAGAGTGGGTGGGGGCAGGTCCCATTGGAGTAATATAGGAAACAAATCAATAGTTTTTTCAATCTCATGCATCAGTATCCACCCAAGTGTGTATAGGAGCTGCAGGACTGCACAGAGAGAGACTGAACTGGATGCAAAGAGTGTTTTCTCTGGGCTGCGATCCAGTCAGGTCAGAGAACGGGGCTAGTGTGTCACACTCTGAGGGAGGGCAAGGGTGTGTGCAGCCAGGGTCGCCTGGGTGTCCCAAGGGTGTGTGTGAGAGTGCGTGTCTGAAAATAGGGGGGGTGTAAGTTTGCAGGTGGACATTTTTTTCCCACAGAGGCTAAACACTGTCAGCTAAAGCTCAGCTAAAGATGTCCACAGCCTCAGCGAGTATCTTGAAAAGTTCAGTGCTGTGATATTTGTGCATATCCAAAAACCTGCTGATATCCAAGTGCTTTATGAAGTTTAAAAGCAAGCATGTTTCTGAGCAGAAGTGTGTGATTTCTTTCTGCATGCATCTCTACCTTGCAGCTTTGCAACTTGAGTTGGAATATTTAAATGTAATCTACAGTTTATATGACCCACATCAAATTCAGAATGTCATATGATAGAGGAATATCGGTGTGCATGTAACCGCAGTGACAAACAGAAAAGCTCTACTAGACTCTAGCACTTAACTCACATCTCATAAACACAACCTGAAGACAAGGGAGTGTTAATCTGCGCATATAAAATGTCTAAATGCAGCCATGCATGTTAAATGGTTTAAATTTATTGTGAGAAAAAGCCATTTGTTGTTAATTAACCTCCCAGCTGTGTGTGTGTTTACTTTAACCATGTTTTGTGAGGCAATGAAAGCCACAGGAGTCACACCTCAAAGTTTAAACTCCTGTCTCTACCCATCAGGACATGGGTTGAGATGTTTGAAATACCGTCTTGAGATCATTGGAGAAAAGAAGGAACTCTTATTTTCTCTTCTTTTTTTCGTCTGAAACATCTGCGTGATAATGTATGTCCCGCCGGCCAGCACAGCTCTTTGTTGGTCCAGTGATAAGTTGCTCAGTGGAAAACGCCTCCCGTCTCCAATCTCATCCTTCGCCTCTCCGTCTCTCCCACCTCTGCCCTCTTTCTCCTTATTTCCTCAGCTCCTCCGCATTTGTTCAGCTGCGGTGTGAAATCCTGAGTGACACTTTAAGGTCCTTAGCGTCAGTTGAGATCAGGCCTGCGTCTCTATCAGGAGCGGACCTTTAAGTGGACGCGGCGGAAGATGTGAGGCCGTAGCTAAGCAGACAGTTGGTGCTTCATTGAGCTGTTGTGTTCCTGCTCGGCCTGCAGGAAACAAAAACTCAAAAACCTGATGCCTTTAAAGAAGAAGTGCTGGTAGATTGGTTTGAGAAAGAGAAAACTTTTAAAGGTTAAAGTATGACAAAAGGCGGGATTCACGATGAGACAGAGCGAGTGGGGAAATGGAAAAGAGAAAAAGAAAGGGAGTGGGTGGTGTTTGACCTCTGGCCTCTTCTTCTCATCTCTTCTTCCTACTTTCATTCCTTTGGGTCGTCTCCTCCTCATTTCTCTCTCTCTCTCTCACAGTCGCACATGTCCATTTCCCAACATGTTTACCCGTTACGTCGTCTTTTTAAATCGCAGCTTCAAGTCTTCTCAAGTTGCTGCCAAAGTGAACTGAAAAACCACTGGGCTCGCTGAATTGCTTTCACTTCCAACTTGTACTCGCATGAAAACAATCCACCCTAATTCTTGTTGTGCCGGAGGATTTCTAGAGTCAGCATAAAGCTGCATGGCATTGAACTGCCATCTGGTTGCAGCTCAAACAAAAACACACAGGGACAAACAAGGTTGATTAAAGGATCCATGAGCTGTACCAAGTGTGTGGTCAAGTCATGTCTGGTTAACCCGCTCCTCTCTGGGGCAAAAGCTTCAAACTTTTATCTCAAATGTTGGTCATTTCTAGATAAATACTTCAGCTGATTGATTTCAGGGTTCCCACGGTCAAGGAAAAACTGGAAAAGTCATTAAATATCACAGTCATGTTTTCCAGGCCTGGGAAAGTTGTGAAATGAGTAAAAATCGTTAAAAGTTAACTTGTTTCTTGTATCTTGTTTGCAGTAATCTTGCACTGATAACCTTCCACGTGATTTAACATAAACAAATTGAATTTCTGAAGCTTTTTATGTAACATTGCTCTAATATGTGTTGATGTCTGAAGTTTTGTTTACAATCACGTTCTATCTCCAAAAGTGGCTTGCTCTCCTGCAGGCATCCTGATGCTAGATTTAGTATTAAATTAAAACACGTCCATAAAATCTTGTGCTCAAGTAACAATTAAGCTTATTTGAAAAGTTTAAAACCTCCCAAAGTCTTGTGTTTATGGTCAAAAAGCTTTGAGATGCCTGCTGAAATGTCCACTCTGATGGTCCCTTCAGATGAAACTCAGTGTGAGTGTAGGGTGTGTTCTGAACACGTGCTCCAAATGCAAATATGAGCCCCGGTGGTCTGTAGCCGTACACACAGGCTGGTCAGTGTGTATTTTTACATAGTAAAGTATATACTTGCAGAGACATGGTCTGAGCACAGAGGAATGTCCTGTGGAGCTCACATGACAAACTTGGTGTTACTTAATAAGCTGTCAAAACCTTTTTTAAATGTTTGAATGTTTAATAGGCAGAGGGAAGAAAATTGATGGAAAGGGAGAAAGAAAATGACAAGAATCAGGACTGAGAGGCTGGATGTGGGTGACATAAGTGAAGAAGGAGTGAGTGTGAGGATGGAGGCAGTGTTTCAGCTGACATGGCTGTTGTCCTGGTCTCTCCTTACCGATGTCATGTTGTAAATGACAATGTTGATGTCTTTCTTTCTCTAAATAAACCTCCTTCTTATCTTCATGCCCGCTTACACCAGAAACTTTTCACAGTAACTTTGTGTACGAAATAAGGGGTTTCACAGGCTTGGTGATGTAGTGGCTGCTTGTGGATTTTGCAGTGGCTGCTTTTGGTTGTGGTTTGTTTTGTTTGTGGTAAAATAGATATGAAGAGGAAAGCTCTACTGACATTGCTTCTCATTTGCAACAGTAGAGTTATATGAATTGAATGGTTTAAATCAGCTAATATAAAAGGTTTCTTTATGTTTATTTTTTCCTATTTCCTTGATGTCAGTTGTGTCAACACAGTTATCAACTGGTCAAAGTGGCAGATTTTGCAGATCAAAAATCAGCAACACTGAACTCTACATGAAGATACAATGCAATTATTTTTGCCTCAACGAACAAATCCACTTATGTCGACAGTTTTCAATCTCTGTGGTTAGATTAAAGGCTTCAAGGTCCAGTGTGTGGGATTTAGGAGGATATATTTGCAGAAATTCAATATGATATACCACCTGAAGCGGTTAATATCTACAAAGGGAAGGGATCCTTGTCCACTGAGATCGCCGTGTTGCACCTCCATGTTTCTGCAGTGGCTCAGATCGAACAGACCAAACACTCGCTCTTGATGGGGCTGTTTGTGTTTTCGCATCAACCACCAGTCAGCACCCTCTCTGTGACGAGCAGCACAGGGAAGACACTGATTTATTTGAAACATGAAGCTGCTTTTATTCAGTGTTTTTACCAGTTAAAATCACCTGTTCTGTGTGTTCTGGAGAGGAAGAGACCTCTGCAGATAATTAAGCTCCTGGTTAAAACCTTCTGAATGTCTGAATCTTAAGATATCAGAGAAAAAAGATGAGCAGGTGCTGGGTTAGTGGCCCGACCCAACATGCCAAAAAGCATTAGAGAAACATTATATTTTTGTCATGAAACTGCTTTACTCAGTTAAATCACCTGGTCTGTTTGTTTTGGAGAGGAAGAGACATCTGTGGATACTTTGGCTCCTGATAAACACCTCCTGAGCAACAAACACTAAAGAAATTCTAAGCAGGAGAAGTTTTAGCTGTTTGCAATCTGCAATCCTCACCGCTAAACACCACTGCATCCTCCTAAATCTTACACAATGGACCTTTACATGAAGTTGATTTAAATGTAATACTAACTACCCAGTGCCAAAAGTTAGAGCCAACTTTCCGAGTCCAAGTTGCCCCAACGGTCCACATGGGAGACATGAGTTTTGTCAGCTACTTATCTCAGCAATAGCCCTTGCAAACCGTCTCTATGCAGCCCAAAATGTATGACTGCATTGACTCTGCATGCCCGACACCCAAATACAGACAAACATAGTGTAACAGGAACTGCATGCAAGTCCGCGGTCGATGCGTTCTGCTTTGCCCTGTCATTGGTCACTGTAATCATACTGTAATCATCCCTCCTCTCCAAACTGACCCTGAAGCGTTCCCTCTCATGCACGGCACAGTCCTCACCCCCTGCAAAAATGCCATTTAAAGTTCAGCCAAATCTAATGTGAGCCTTTAGAGCAACCCCAAAACAAGTGGGTATTTTTCTAGAGTTAGTCTTATCCATACGAAATCCCCCCTTTGATTTTCCAGAGGCTGTTTTATTGCTGAAGGATACTCCCTAGAAGTCGCGTGTAGACTTTGTTGCTGGAACCAGTGTACTACAAACTGTCTGTTTATTACGCTTGTTTTAAACCCAATCATTAGGGACACCATGCATCTTAAAATAAACACAAGGAAAACTTTTACAGCTGGTTTGTATCCTTCTGCATGTGACATAATACTTTGAAATACTTTACTCTTGTTTGTGGTTTAAACATTGCGTAGGATGTTCACATGGCCTTTACAAAACACTCACAGAGCTGTTTGTGCTGTCTGAGCTACTTGTGAGGCTCATCAGGGCCGTAAAGAGGTGAGGGTGCTCACAGCTGTTTGCTGACCACTCCAGCATCAAGAGCACTTCAGGTGATCGTAAAGAGTACGACTGAAGTGGAGGGGTTAAGTATAGCATGAGTCATTAAACCTGGCTGAACTGGTAGGGAAGCTTGTGTGTTGGACTTACTCAACCCCTGCTTTTCTTGCATGCATTTGGTGAACAAAGAATCAAAAGACGGAGTTGAAGTCATCGGTGACATTTAACAACAAAAACTAAAACATTTTCTTACAAACTCATACAATTTGTGCAGTGCAATCAAAGTGTCATTTATCCAGTACTTCCTAAACAGACAGCCCTTTCGAACTTGAACAATAAAAGTAACAAAAACACTGATAAAACAGTCATTTTATGTCACTGAACACAGGACTTGTTAGTCTGTTGCTGCCTCAATCAGTTAGTTAGTTAGTATTATGGTGTGACTTAAATGAGTCTGAATTAATCCTTTAAAACACTTTTTTTTTGTGAAAGTAACTGATAAGGTGCAATGTATAAAAACACCAATGCATGGTGGACATAAAATGACATTAGATTGAGGTGGATACATTGGTCTCCAGTGATTGGTTAGGAAAAAATAATCGAATCTCCCTCCCCAACCAAAATTAAATGGCATGTACGCAGTGACAGACTAAAGATGGAAAAGAAGTATAATGAATTGACAAGTCTATCTGTTATCAGGCCAAATAAATGGACCTTCCAGTGCAATTGGTCATTGATTATTTGATTATTTCTGTCTTTCACTTTCAGTCTTAACCTTTTTCGCCCCAAAAACATTTTGCAAGAAAATTTTACTGTAAATGAGGTCTGCTCTCTTCTGGTAACTGAAAAAGAGAAAAATGTTGATATAATCCAGATGAGCTGCTGAATATAGACTAGAGTCCCTGGAAGTATTTAAATATTTAACTGTGTAACAATTCACCCATGTTTGTACCATGGAAAGTAAACACATACATTTACAGGCATGCATTAATCTAAAAATGAATGAGCAGAATTGTGTTGACCTAACCAAAAGAATGAAAAATCAGGTGACTTACAGTATTTAGCCAATATTTTGTACCCTCCGTGTACTTTACATTGTCTGTCTTAGTCTAGTTCCCCCTGCTTCTCAGTGTTTGCCTTGCAGACGGCACTGATGATCAACATATTGAACTTTGGCTGAATAATAAAGCCGCCCAGCTCTTTGTGTTTTTCAAGTTAAAAGAAAGCCAGATATTGAAGTCAGGTTGTTCTGACACTCGCTGATTCACTCTCTCTCTAATCTGGAATGAAACACAGCACTCACACACTATTCTAATCCCCACACGCGCGCGCACACACACACACACACACACACACACACACACACACACAGAAAAAAACAGTCCCAACCTGCATGCTTAGGAACATAATTAGAGATCATTTACAAGGATCAGGTTGAACATAATCTGGGCAGGAGGTAACTAAAGCTTGGCCATCTTTGCTCTGTGTGTGTGTGTGTGTGTGTGTGTGTGTGTTTGTGTGTGTTGAGGAGAGGAGAGCTGCTGGTTGTCTGTGTGTGTACAAAAGCAAGTTCACCCAGGAAACAGCCAGGGTGTGCCCCAAACATGAAGCTGGAAGGTGGGAAGGAGGGGCTGGGCAAACACAAGATGGAGCAATCTCTTTCTGCGATGTTTGGGTTTCATGGCAAACGGAAACACATGGTTTCTCTGTATTTGCTCTCCTAGTATATGTGTGTGTGTGTGTGTGTGTGTGTGTGTGTGTGTGTGTGTGTGTGTGTGTGTGTGTGTGCAGGCTGCTCGTGTGCACACTCTGCATGTTCATATCTAGCAAGTGTGAGGACCATTAGGTTATTAGCTCAGTTCGTGTTATCTTTGGTGTGATAAATGTAATGCATTTTGTGTGAAACGTGCACACACAGCATAGATACACATAGAGTAGTCAAAGGGCAAAGTTATCTATTAATGTCAAGGTATGTGATATAATATAACCCTTTGTTCATTGTGTACGGTAACATGAAAGCAGCGTGTTGTTTATCCAAACCAAGGCTGTTGGTTTGTGTCTTTGTTGTTTTCGCCCACCAGATTTCTTCTACTGTCTGATTTGTAATTGTTAGAAAGTGGGTCAGGCTTGGGAGTGAAAACATTTGGATGGACACACACACGCACGGTGAATCAGTTCCAAACTTGTCTGAGGAAACTGCAGTTTCATGCCCCTTCAGCTTTTGGACGCTCCAATTCCTTCCTGCATTTCTTGGCACAGCAGCGGAGCAAAATTAAAACTAGAGAAAGCTGTGATTCAGTGCATCAGACTCCTGTCATTCTTGGTTTTCTGTTTCAGACATAGATTTCAAAACACTTTGGTGGCCTTTTGAGGAACTGTGTAACCAGGAACTGACTTTGTTTTATATTCTTGTGAAAAACAGACACGTAATGTTTGAGTGAAGAGGGACGGACTTGAGGGGAAACTGCCATGTGTGATGTTTGGACTTGCACTAATCTGTACCTAACAATGGATTAAATGATCTGTAATGTAGAAACTTGTAATGAAAAACAACATAAGTAATTGTCACCGAACTTTCCTCGGCTTTACAGACCTTTTAGGCATCTGTTTTTCTCACAAGCCTCCAAAGTGAATGAAGAATTTGAAGTACAATGTGACCACATTTAACAACAAAACTAAAAGATGTATTTTTAGAGATGTTAAAAAAAGAGCAGATTTGTTGTGGTTGATGATATAAAATTGTTCTTTCGCACCAAATACCCCACAAATATTAAAACTTCAGTTACAGCAGGGACAATACAGGTGTCTTTCTCTTAATTTGGTATCAGTACAGTAGTGGTTGCCAGAATCAAACTTGTGATCTCTCCATCACAGACCAGTCTAACAGGCAAGACTGCCGCTAAAGTGCTCTCAAAGAGGCATCACCATGGCAAAAAGACCTCCAAGGTACCCATTTGAAAGGTGAGAGAGCGGGATTCTTTGAGCTTGTTCTCAGTTTCACGTTTCATGTTTTTGAACGTGAGTCTGTGATCCCTGATGCTTTGAAGTGAGACGGGTTCAGCCTGAGCCGGTGCTGCTGGCAGAGAGAGAGCGACACTGTCCTACAGGGCACTGGGTCTCAGTGTTGCCACAACACTGGAGCTGCCGGGTCACCGGTGTATCCAGCTTTGATGATAAAGACGGGTGTCAAACTCCCACTGCGCTGGTATGAGGCCCTCTCATACCGTCCTTCTGCTTGTCCGCTCTGTTTATTTGCTCCCTGTTCTTCCCGTCAAAGCTGGCTCTTCTGTGAAGCGAAACCTTGGAAAACGCTGAGGGGAAACTTGGAAAGCTTCTGTCTGATAGGCTGCATGTGTGGTTTCACTTGAGCTGGCCTGGCTGTGGGGCCTTGGGAGCCGGTAATCATATCTTAACGGATCTCTCCACAGACACAAGGTTGTGAGCCAGTTTGGCAGCGGCCCGACGCCAAGTAGACCCCTGTAGCTGCACACACACACACAAACACACAAACTGGCCCATGGAAATAGTGCTTTCATTCATTGCCTCGGAGTGCAGAGTTCTCAGCATTACACTCTTAATCTCGTCATTAAGCTCAGTCTCTCTTTCTGTCTGTGTTGCTGCAGAAATGCTCACATACACATACATTTACCAGTTGCACAAATAAATTAGAAATCAAAAGTTTCTGTTGTGTTTTAATGAAATGATTATTTGGGTGGAGCTGAGGACTCACTGGGAGGGCTTGTGGTCCTCGTATGGCGGGTGGTCAGTCAGACTGGTCAGCTGGAATGTCAGGAATTGGGATGCCTAACAGATAGAGACTGTAAGAACATGAAAGTGGTATTGAAGCTGTTAGAAGTTACATACAGTGAGTCTTTTTATCACTTTGTGTGAGAGAGGGAAATACAGGGTCAGTGTCTGCAGACTGCCTGAATTTGATTTAAATTTTAACGACACTGTATGTGACTTTCAACCAGCAGCAAACCAATAGGACATCAACTGAAGAGTCATATTGGCTTATTACTGTAAACAGCACTTTGCCTGAGCAGTGCTAACTTATTAAAGTATTTAATTAATGTTGTAGTTGATGTGCTTATATTTGCACTTCAAGTTGTGATTCTACTACTGCGTCTTCTGTCTACTCTGATTGAGGACACCTATTCGCTCATCTGAGTAAATCCTCTACTGTTGTTCTAACAGTGGTTTGCCAGACTGTATAAAATAATGGACATACTCCCCGTTCAGCCCATATGTTTGTGGACTCCCATTTTGAAACCTCGAGCTCTGCATTTTGGCTATCACCTTTTTGGATTTTTGGAGCCACAAGTGACCGACATCTAGTGAATAAGAGCTAGCTTCTTTAGCATGGCACATTCACGGATATGAAAAGCTGTAATAATGCAAATGCTATTTCATTTGCTAGCAAAAAACAGGCTCAAACCAGTAAAAAACATGCACTTATAGGAAAACTTAAATATATCCTCCAACCCAATTTTCCAAACCTCTCTTGGAGCAAATCTTGTCTTCATGTTTTAGATCTCTCCTTGGGCTGCAACGCAGCTGATTCAAATGATCAACTTGTTATGAACTCCTGAAGCTGCTTGATAACAAGCTGATCATTTGGTTCAGCTGTGTTACAGCAGGAAGAGATCTTAAACATGCAGGACTCGATGAGAGGTTTGAAAAATGCTTCCTTTTGAGGTCTTTTAGTTCAAACTAATGCTAAGAAAGATTTTAACATGTTAACATCTTTATTTCTGCTGTAAAGTTGGACATTTTAACATGGGAGTCTGTGGGGATTAACTCACTTCTTGAGTCAGCCTCTAGTGGCCATTAGAGGAGCTGCAGTCTTTGGCACTCCTTTATTGAACTCGGTTTTCAGCCCTTGAGTTTGTTTTTTTTTTTCTTTTTCTTTTACAGCTTTATTCTCTTATCCAAATTGAGAGTGTTGGGATAAAGGGTGCCTTTTTTGTAGGTTCTGTAATGCTTTTGGAGAAATACTTAATTTGGATGTGAAATTAAAAAACACCAACTGTAATATTTTTTTGCAATTTTTTTTATTTTGCGTCAGTTTTTATGCACTTTACTTTTTAGCTAATTGGGAAAAAAATTGGAACAGGGGCACTGTTCTTCTGCTCTTAACTAATGTAAAACGGATAGTTAGATGTGAAAGGTGCAACATCATTATGAAAGATGGCAACATCGTGTGTTGTGTATGCAACCATTTATTTAGAAACACTATGACAGCAATTCTATTGGCATGTATTAGAGATACCGATGGTCTAGACCGTGGTCGTATATGTTTACAGTAATTATACACAGGCATCATTATTAATATGACAACCATATATTTAAAAATGCGACAGGCAGAGTCATTGTTAAGGGGATTTTCAAACCAACAACAGTGCAGAAGCACAACAGATGAAGGGGCTGCGTTGGTGTGGGCGTGTTGCTACAGTTTAGTACAGACAAAAGAAGATACAAACAAGGAGGTCCAATGTGAAGCTATATTAAAAACTAAGACGGCATGCAACAGTGAGTGTAGATTGAGCAACTTTGGAAGGGTCTCATCATTGCAACAACCAATAATTTTCTCTGTCATCTCATTGCTTGCAAAGTAACCAGTAAATTAGATCAAGGCATTTCATTATTTGAGCATCATTTTGGCTAATGCACTTGACACTGCAGCTCAACTTGAGTCATGAGGGTCTGTTTTGCTGGAGCTCTCTGCAGCTTCACAAGCCAATAGTGTCTTTGAGATAAATGAGAAAGCTAGTGTTTGCTCAAAAACACCCTAAAAATCATGCATGAACTGAAACTTAGAAAATCTAAACACTATTGACGGATTCAAAATTAGATTAACGACAATATTTTCTTTTCTCTTATTTCCCTCTCTAGACGATTATAACTACCTTCCCGATGCGCTGCCTCCTCTCCCTGAAGTCCCGGACTCTGGCTCGGCCCTGAGCTCCGTTGACATCCAAACCCGCTGCCTCCGCAACTCGGCCTTCCGCCACACCTCCTCGCGCTACTGCTCCGCCCTCAGCATGGACTCCTCTCCAGACAGCGCCGAAAGGCCAATCAGCTACAGCTCAACCTCTTCCTCTGCCTCCTCTCGGGACAGTCACTGCTCGCTGGGCAGCCGCTCCACCCTCGTCCCCACCCCTCACTGCAACCAGGCAACTTCGGATCAGGACTCCGGGGCGATCCGATTGGAACTGGTCCCGGCCCGGCAGCTGGGATGCCAGGAGGAAGATGACAGAAATGATGGAGGGATGGACAAGGGGAGGGGACAGGGGAGACAGGGCAGTGAACAGACTCTGACAGAACATTCAGAGCCCGAGGCGGGCCCAGAGGGAGGAGAGCGGACAGGTCAGGTGCAGGGACCCAGGACATATGTGGACCGGGTGGTGCAGGAGATAATGGACACAGAGAGGACATACGTCCAGGACCTGCGCAGCATTGTTGAGGTAAGAAACATTCGACCACAATAATGTGGTAATTAAACACAAGCTGTGTGAGAAATTAGAAGCAGAAGGATCCGACATATTGGCAGGAATTCAAAGGTGTGTTTTGAACACGACACATTTGGCAGAACATCAAGTGTAGAGCGAGGCCTTAACATGTGGGGAAAGTAAAATCAGACACATTAAACATGTTTTACAATACTTATTGAAAATATGTGAAAAGACTGAACTACACAGTACTGTGTTGTGGAGTTGTGGAGACCGTTAAACAGTTTTTCATCATTTCCGTAACAAGGATTTTTTGAGTAGGTATGTAATCATGACTCCGTGACCCACTGGAGCCATCCTTATCAAAATCCCTCCCCACTCTATAAAAGCTGATGTAAGAGCTTGTAGCATTATATATTAGCTCGTTCAGTTCAATAAATACATGAATAAACATCTTTGTTTAATGCCAATCTTAGAGCAGAAAATACTGTTTATTTTTGTACAAATTTGAAACCTAAATGCATATGCTTGCCAATTTTTTTAATCCTTTAAATCTAGAGGGTGGATAGTGACATATTTTTCTGTGTTGTGACAAACTCATAACACATTATTTTTGTTTTACCAAGACTTAAAACAAATGTGTTCATTGTGATGTGTGCATGAAGCCAAAACGATTAATGAGAAACAACACAGAATTTTTCTCTTCTTTTATTTGTATAATTAAGATGATTAGAGGCCTGAGCGACACAATTATTGAATATAATTCAAAAAGGAAAAAAAGAAAATACATTGAAGTCTGAAAAACAGGCTTAATTTGTGTAGCAGGAGTACAGTGGCAGAAGAAGTACTCAAATCTTTTACTTAAATAAAAGTAGCAACACTACAGTGCACAAATACACTGTTACAAATAAAAGTCCTTCCTCATACATTTTAATTAAGTAAAGGTTCAATAATATTAGCATCATTATGTACTTAAAAAGATGACCCATTTCTGATGACTTTATATACTGCTGGGTAGTTTAATCTATAAAGATATATCATGATCTATTCCATTCATTTCGTCATTTCATACGTATATAATTTTCATTAATCATCTTTACCCTCAAACTCATCTGAACTACTGTTCTCTTTTACTAAATAGAGGCAGAAAGACAAATAAAAACAGTTTTAAATCTTTTGAAGGTGTCATCTTTGAACTAAAGCATTTCCCTGCTGACCCAGTGGAGGCCCGAGCGGCAGTGGAACATCAGAAGCAATACGGGACTTTAAATCTCCAGATAACACACATCCTTTAGGTCTTTGTGGTTTTCCTTATGCACACGTGACACACACAGCTCGTTGCCTGCTGGGAACCTCTGATACAATAAGGTCACCTGCGCTCGCAGGCGGGGTTTGGCCGAGTTACATGACACCAGTGCCTTTGTGCTGCAGGCAAAGGCACACATTCAAAACTTTTTTAAAGCACACACACACAATACTGTATGCACACACTCAGATAAATACATTGTTTTGTGAGTTTGCCTTTGAACTGCAAGAATACACATTGGCTCTAGTCAGTGCTTTGGTGGCTTTGTTAAGGATTGGGTGTAGTGGTTTTTTATCAAAGGTTGCTCTCCTTTCTCTTCCTCTCCTGTTTGTTTCTCTGTTCAGCCCTTTTTTATTCCCTGTGAAACTTAAAATTTGATTTGGGATGACCCGAGATGTGAGATGAGATCCAGATGGGATCGGAAGGAGCGGTATTGGGCCCAATAAACACATTTTTTAATCGATCATGAGCAGTTATTTTGAGCATGCGCCCCGCGCGATTCTTTGTTTACATCCATTTTCACACATTGTAATGCTGCTTCTCCAATAATAGTTTGTTTACCTGTTTTTTGTTTCTTTTTTAATGCTGCTGCATTGGAATTGTGATAAGAGTCATACCATTGTTTTTAGTTTGTTTTATTTGTTATTTTATAAAAGGTGTTTGCAGACATTTCTCCTTGTGATGGACTGCAGAGTTATTAAACTTTCAAGTATGTAACCTGGATTAATTTTAATAACTTTAAACTACTTAAAGTGTGCATTGTGTAGCTGTATTATCCTGTTAATACAAGTATCCAAACAGGACTCGGTATTGGCAGATACTCAATATCACATGACTCGGATCGAGGTCGGGGGCAACCCTAGTGCATATGTGTGACTTGTGTTTAAAATTTGAAGTCTGCAGCTTAATTTGGATTTATTTTGAGTTGAAGTTGCATGTGTGTATAAGCATGCATGTGCTGGAGCTTTTCCCATATCCTCCCTCTTAACAGTGTTTCCTCCCCCACACCAAGCTGCGGATTCACATGTGTGTGTGTTTGTATGTGTGTTATTTGGGGTTGAAAAAGTTCATTAGGTGAATGGCTGTTGTCAAAAGAAAGCAGGAAACTCATATTCCAAAGAGACAGGATAAGTAAGAGGAGTGAGATTTAGTTTTTAAGGCCTGTCACCCCTGATTGATGTCTCTCCTGCTCCTCCTCCCTTTCCTCCCTTCTTCATGAGGCAGAGGTGAGGAAAAACGGGGAGAGAGGGAGGAAGGAAAGTAGAGGGATTCAGCCCTGAGATAACAATGTCCAAAGTAGGTTAGGATAACACTGAACAGAGCTTATGAGCTGTGCTTAATTGCCTTCTGCTGCCTCCACTCTGCAGACCACCTATAGCCATCAGAGAGGCAGACCACCCAGCCCTGATCGACCACACTTCTGACATGGCAGGACAGCTAATTCTTCACCAGTTCTCTGGAAAAAGACGCATGCATTTAGCCTTTCTGCACCCCTTTAATGATGGTTCCAGTGAGTGCACAGAGGATGGATTGCACTGATTGTGTCTGTGTGAACAGAGCTTTTAACATGACAGTTTTCTACACCGAGGAAAAGACTTGTGCTGCTGGACAGCATCAACCCATCTATTATCAGCACTGTCCCATATAGAGCTGGTGCTGCTACCCCCGTTTCAGTAATCCCTCTGCCCCCTGTTGCTTCCTGCAGTGGAAAAGGGTGTGACAGCCTTTACACAAATATTTACCCAGACTCCCCTGGGCTCACCTGTGTTTCATCTGTCAGCAGAGGTGTTGAGGTGCATGCACAATCATAATGTGCCTGCCTTAGTGTGAGCTGTATGTATGGGTTTAAATTTTTCAGAGAGCATGCTAGGGTTTTTTTTAGCTAATGCGAGAATTAACAGGTTTCTACGATGGCCCTGAAAGCTCAGCGTAGTGCAACTCAAAGATTGTGAATGCAACATTTAGAGCAATCATATAAAAGCAAATCACTATTTGCTATGTAAACATACAGTGGAGTAATAGTATCTTCAGCAGAGAATGAAGTGATGCATCTCTGAGAGCTTCTCTGTGGTTTGTTGTGGTAAGCTTGTGTGTGTTGTTAGCATCATAACCTGCTAGCTGTCGGCTCAGCCACCTTCAGGTTGAAAGTGCAGACAGCTCATACAGTCTGAATTTCCAACCCGTTCTCATTCCCAGGGCATCAAATACCGTCACTTAGTTATGCCCCTCGGCGTCTGATTTAACTCTGACAGCCTTTCGTATCTTGATGAGACACTGTGGGCTTTCAAGTCCAATGTAAACACAACTAAATACAGAAAAACAACACAATACAGAAACATGTTGCAAAAACACAAAACACAACCAGACACAGGAATGCTGCAAGTCACACATAATACAGTGAAAAATTATTACAAAATAACAGAAGTTTCCACAGGATACTAAAAATTATGAATGCCTAATGGTCCCCTGGAAGCATGTTTTGTTTTATAACTAATCCCTGCTGTGTTAAGTGCATTTTGCAGTGTTTCTGTATTTGGTTTTGTTTTGCCAGTTTGCTTCATTTTTGTGTTTTGGTGAAGATGTTTTCTCCATTTGGTTTTGTTTTGTCTTTTTAAAGTTGCAATGACCTCTTGGGGCCATCGTGCATTTCTGTGTGTGAGCGTTGTTTGGGTGTTTGTTAGTTCTGCGTGATCACCCCTCCTTAGCTCGATCAATGTGTGTAATGAGGCGAATCCAGCACCCACAAACAACCTCAAACACAAAGCTCTGATCTTTGTTCCCCTCTTCGTCCTTTTTTCCCCTTTTTCCATTCTCAGACCTGGAACACATCTCCAAGGCATTCAAGGTTGACCAGGACTTTAGAAATAAACTTTGAACATTGCCTGACTTGCAGAAACATTCAAAGTAATGAGATTTGGATGGTTACACTCGGCATTGTCTGGAGGAATGACTTCTTACTGCGGTGCAGAGTGAGGGATGTGTTTGGCGTGTAGGAGGAGAGTGTGTACTTGAGGAGGTTAATGGTTAACACCAGAAAATATCATGTTTGTACATGTTATGTCTTGTGCTCGGCAGGGAGTGTACCTGAAGGTGTGTAGATGTGAGCGCTGCCCGTTGTTGTCAGGTTTGGGCTGAATGTGATGAGTGAACGGGTCAGGCCGGGTCAGATCTGTGACCCTGCAGCTAATAAAGCATCACATTACACTTTACCTCCGATAGTCAGCTAAATCCAAACATGACCCTTTGACATGACCCTAAACACAACCAGCAACATTCCTGTTTGTCTTATTCTGCAACTCAAATCCTCAAAACCAAACCTTTTCCCAAAGCTCTTGTAGGGCCTTTAAACCCAAAACATCCAAGATTGCTGTCTGTTACTCCATAGTTTGAACTGACTCTCTGGTCTTAAACTGAGATCATTTTGTGTTTGCATCCTTCCTCTGCCTTCTCAAACACAATTTAATGGACCGCTGAGCCTCAGCTATTACAGTAATAATGATAATGATTCCTAAATACATAAAACATTACCAGGAACAGAGACCGCCACAGCAGACTGGAAACTAGACAAACAGACTGGAGGGAGCGAGCAGAAAGAGTCTGTTTCTCTCTCTCCTCTTTGGTCTCTTAAAAACACACAAATGGTGTGTGTGCTGAAATGATGAGTGTGGGTGTGCGTTCAGGGCAGCCTGGTACTTTTGTCAGTGTTGTAATGTCTGTCCTGGAGTGTTGCAGACTGTGGTCAGGTATAAAAAGTGTTTCTGTGCTGGATGCTTCCTCCTCCATCACCTCTGTCCTCACTTGCTCCTGGTCTAAAGTTTAAATACAGCTGCACTGAGGGTTGAGGTCATTTGTTGAGGATGTGTGTGCAACACTTCTGTGTAACTGTGTTGTCTGATTTATTGACTCGAGATGGAGATGACGGTATAGAGTGCAAAAATATACATATACAACACAATGATGGCAAAGTAGGTGCACCCGAACCAGGAACCCCTTTTAGACTGCCCATTAAAAGCAGGAATATCACATGGTCACGGGTCTTTTGCTTCAGCGATGCCAGCATGCTGTCTAAAATCCCACACTGGAGCAGCATGTTGCCGCCGTTGTTTTGTTTTGTGTAAAAATGCCGGGAGGTGTAAAGAAGGGACTTCATTGCGGCCCTAGCATGATCTCTGTGTAAAAAGGGCTTAGGCCATTATAGTTAATAAAAAGTATAAAAACCAGTAAGTATTTGTCATTGTGGTCAAATTTGTCATCACAAGAAGTTGGTATGTCAGTTGTTAACCATTGATCAGATAACCGCAAAGAATATTTTTGACTGGTCACGTATGTTGGTAGGTTTATTTTACTACTAAACTGATGTGCACCAAAAATTACTTCCAGCCAGCAGCAGCAGATGTAACTTCCTCACAAAAACTTTTAGTGTTGCATATTCAGCATGCTGCCTGCACTGAGAGAGGAATCTTGCAAATGAGAGTTAAAACAATCATTGCTACTCGTCTATCTGTCTCCACCTTTCACTTTCTCTCTGCAGACTGAGACTTGAGGCTTCTGTTAAATCAGCACTTCTCACTAATAGCAGCGATGGAGGCTGTGATAAGAGCCACAGAGTGAAATCCTCTTGAATATACTTACTGCCACGTTAAACCTGCTGCCTCGCGGCATACGTTTCACCTGTCACGCTGTTTACATTAAACAATAAAACAGGGATCAGCCAGCGGGTTACACTATGGGCTGTTGTTATCTACATTACACCTGGCTTTGTTTTACCATGTTTATTTACAATTTTCCTACTTAAATCTAATTCAAACTGAAATTGTGTATAATACCTTTGCTTCTGTATGAGATGAGTTGGATAATGCACCCTCAAACAATGTAGAGTAGGTATAAAGGCTCTGACAAATGATGAGTGATAACATAATGTTTCCCCCTTCAGCAGCTGTGTGTCTTACAGTTGGAAAATTACAAACTTGTTATAATGTACTTGATAAATTGACGAGGAATCCTCCAAACATAAAGAAGTTCACATTATTTTTTTCTGTGGGACAGGAACACATAGAGGAATGATATTAACAATTTTGCCTCTCTTTAGATCAGCATCAGGAAATAATATGCTTGCAATGCAGAAATCATAAAAAAAAACAACTACAAAAAAACACCAAAATCATACTACTAATGCTATATTGGTATTAAATGTTACTTAGGTATCCATATATTAACATAATGATAACTCAGAGCAGAAGTATGGAAGAACTCACAGGAGAAGTTCATAGATGTTTTAGTCATGAGGCCAAAGTGATACAGAGTAGAGTCAAGTGGCTTAAAGGAGCTTTAAAAGCTACTGAGATGGAGCCTGAAGTGCTGTAGTGTGAATGATCTGTCAGTATCAAGTATGTGCGCGTGCATTTGTGCACGTGTTGGGGTGTGTGTGTGTGTGTGTGTGTGTGTGTGTGTGTGTGTGTGTGTGTGTGTGTGTGTGTGTGTGCGTGCAAAGATTGGTGCCAAACAAAATACTAGCCGTTAAGCGCTAACATGACAGTTTTCTGTCTGTGTCTCTGCAGGACTACTTGGAGTCTATAAGTAACCAGTCTCGGCTGGCCCTGAGCTCTGAGGATAGAGGCTCCCTGTTCGGCAACATCCAGGACATCTACCACTTTAACAGGTACAGCACACACACAGCTGGTGACCTGTGATTTAATGCTGCATTCACATCATATGAAAGGGGTGGCAGAGATGGGAAGGACTCCCATGTCAACTGACATTACAGCGCCAGTCAAGTGAGGGTTAAAAACACTTTGCTTTGAAGTTTGTCATAATAAAGCCATAGAAGTCAGTTTGAACATTATGTACTTGGATACAAGGATTATTTATTGTAATTCCAGTAATGCAATACATGCGAAGAACAACATTAAGTACTCAGGTCTCAGTGATCATTAAATAATAACATTATAATAAATAAAACATTGGATTATCAAATAAGTAAATAAATAAATAGATAAAGTGAGCAGTGCAGCATGTAAACAGCAAAATCTTGAATTCTTAAACTGAGAAACATTTATTAAAGTGTCCTGAAGAATATAAAATATAGAATGTACTATAACGTGTAATTAAAATGTTGATGTATTACTTAAGAAAATATTACTAGTTTAAATGTTGTAATGGCAATAACTCAGTACAGCACAAATTCAACATTTGACTCAACACTTGAATGTACTTGAGACTTGAAAGAAAAGAAGAAAGTTTCAAAAAAATTCTTGTAAAATTCTTGAACAGTAAAACGTAAACAATAAAGCGACCGGCAAACCTTACTTTGCCTCATAGCTTCAGTGTTACATTATAAGGACTCTTCGTTTTAAGAAATTAATCCCAGCTATGTGAAAATGAGTCAGTAAATGGTAAAAACTCAGACATGTTTAGACATGAAGAGCATTGATCTTGACTTTTAGTTTGCTCATGAAGCCGAAAAACAACACAGACTCTTGTCTCTCTCAGGATCAACAAACAATGTCCCACACATAGCGAAACAGGGCCGAGCACCTGTTGATTTCTGGGAAGGGCGTTGTTGTGGCTGTCAGGTGTTTGTGTGTCATAAGTTCACGTCTGCATATTTGTCTCCTCCAGCGCCGATCCAAGCCATGTGTTTGTGTGTGTGCTGTGTATTCAGGCGAGATGGCTAGCTGAGCATCAGCCGTGGTGGTCTGAAGACGCAAACATGCACGCTCGTCCTCCACACCTATTCATTCCTCAGCTGTCACGCGCAGACAGACTGGCCAGTAAAAGGAAGCATAAAAGCAGTTTAAAGCGGTCACAATGACCTCATGCTTAAGCCATGAAACAATAACTCCAGCAGTGGAGTTTTTTTTTCCACCGTGAGCACTTACACACACACACAGACACACACACAGCTACACACGGGAGCAGCCTGTTTGAATTCATGGAAGTTTCTCGTTTGTTCGGAGCCCAGTGCCCTTAGACCTCATTTCTGGACTCACGGTGACTCTTGCTCCTGAAAATCTGTTTGGAACAATGAACCGTGGGAGAGTCGTTTTTGTCCATGTATGATCATGATGTAGGAAATAATGGACGCACATTTTCAAAGACTGATTTCTTTGAGCTTTTTGTTTGTTTCAGGGATCTCCTTCATGATCTTGAAAAGTGCAACGCTGATCCTGTGGCTATCGCAGAGTGCTTCGTATCTAAGGTAAAGATGGTCAACTTCCTGCCCTCATTTCTCCGATCCTCTCCCCCATGTCCAACTCTCTGGGCCTCTCCTAAACCATCCCCTACACCCTCTCCCTACCCACTGCCTCTCCGTTTACACATTCACAATCACGGTCCTCCACAAGAAGTGCCATCCCAAACCAACTGGCAGGGAGTGAATGTGGGATATAAAACACTCCAACAGCGAGCCTGCATGGATGCTGACATGTGCAACGCCATATTGTGGTCATCATGGAAGACAAATTTCCCAAAAAAGTTTCCAACAACTACCCTTACAAATGCTAACTGCTCAGACTAAGAAAGACATTTATAATATTTTCACACAGGCTTTAACAACTTGAAGGTTATATTGCATTTATGATAAAATATACCCTTCTTTGGTCTCTACAAAACAGTAGTCAGGTTCATTTTATTGTAAAGTTTTGTTTATTTACAGGAACTGTTACAAAAAGTCGCTAATAAACATCACAGTGAAAAACACAATGATGTTTATATACAGAAAAAAACTGAAGACGTTTAGGAGTAAGTTTTATTTCTGTTTATTTAATTATCAATTTATTTATTAATTTATCTATAGATTTATGTATTTATCTTAATGACAAAAATGTAATATACAAAAATTTTGACTTATTTCATTATAACTCCATTATTTTGATTTATTCTTGTTCTACTTTGTCTACAATAGTTTAGAGAACATTTTAAGTTATTGAGATATCCCATGATATACCTAAAAATATTGCTTTATTATAGGCAATGTCCCCCAGCCCTAATCAGTATTTAAAAAAAATAAATTTTATATGCTAACTCAGCCATTTTCTTCATAGTAAATACTTTTACTTTTGATACATTATGGATATTTTGCTGACGTGTTTGTTTATATTTTTTGTATTCTTCATTAAGTAGGATATTGACTCCATGACCTTTACTTGTAATGGAGTATTTTACTTTGTTATGATGGTACTTCTGAATACTTCTTTCACCACTGCCTGTCTCTGCCAATATGCTCACTCCTCCTCTACTCATTGAGACGTGTCCAAACAGCTGGTTCAGACACACACCAGAAGAAGACATAAGAGAAAAACAGGCAATGTGCTCTATTGACATAAGTCTACAAAAAGAAAAAAATAAGTAAAGACATTGCATGGAGTCACTTCAGTTTATTGAGGCCAGTAGCAGTATTTTGGCAGTTGGAATGTGAGTTTATAGGGCAACGGGAGGGCCGCGAGGAAGGACCACTCCAGAGGAATTTTAAGGACCGTCCAAATATATAATCACATTTTTTACTGCAGGGGGATAATAGCAGTGCTTCATCAAGAAAAACTAGACTCAGCAACTCTCCGTCTGTGTATTTCAGCTTTTTACTCCACTCCGCCTCCTCACCCTATCCATGCCCTAAAAAATGACTGCGTGATTATGTCTCATGATAATGTGCTGCATTCCAGCACTTCCTCTGAAACACTTTACATTCCCTCCCAACCCAACTGCAATTACACCCAATACCACAGAGCAACTGTCTGACCATATATAAAAAAACATGTCACAGTCAGCGTCACAGCCTCCAGAAATACAGCAGCTGTTGTTTAGACTGAGCAGTTTTATAGCAGCCCACAGCACCACTCTGCATAATTAACTGAGATTTATAAACAAACCAGCGTGATGACATCTTCTTACCCACTGATGAATGTTACAGCGTGATGAGCTGATCAAAGATAATCCCTTAAACTGAAAACGTGGACACAGTTGACTTCTATTCTGTAGCCAGTCTGACGTTTATTATAAAAACATCCTTATAGCCAGGGGTTAAATTGGGTCAAAGCCAGCTGAAAGCAATGCTCCACCTCTTGAAGCCCAAATTACATCCTGCCTCTGATAACGTCTGTCTCCTTTCAATTTTTACTGGAAGAGTTTATGACTTGTTCTCTAGGTCCGATTCAAAAAGCACACACCTCCCTTAGCCTAAAAAAGACATTAGTCATAGTCCACCACACAACCCGAAATTTACTTTAAGAAAACATGTTTCCATCAAGACTAAAAGCTCATTCTTGTTCTTGGAAACACCAGTTTGAAAAATAATCTCACCACAGCATCCATTAGTAGCTGCTCTGGTGTCTCTGCAGATGAAGTTTTGCCGTTTCCTGTTGGGATTTTAGATGTTCTGATGGCTTTAAAGATTTCTTGTGCATGTTGGCATAAAAGCTGAGATTTAAAGTGCATTTCTGACCTTGGAAATAGCACAGGAAGTTATTTAAATGGTCAGAAAAAATGGAAATGTAGACATCTGCAATCACACAACTGGGCAAACTTCATCTGCTGAGGAAGATCATCTGATAAAACGGCTCTTGTGGTGAAGGAATTTCCACTGCAGTGTTGACATGTTTTACTGCAGTTTTTTTGCTGCTTTTGCAAATTGCTTGATTTAACCTGAATTCAGTGCTTTTAAAATAAGCTTTATTTTTAGGTATATTGTTGCTTTTTAAATGACAAATATTTAAAACAAATTTAACTCATGTTCAATGAGTTGCAATAAGGGCAGCAGCATTTTTTCAGCTGAGATAATTTGGTTGTGTCTGGTTCCTGATATGGAGTATCTGCAGTCGTAAAAATGCTGACAAAGTGGAGTACCTTGATCTGGATGAAGGGAAGGCTGAAGCATATCGGGAGTGTATTCATTTCTTTCATTTATTAATTTGTCCCGCCCCTCCTCCACTGTGAGGACAGCTGGGTAAACCGTGACAGTAATTAGCGGCTGCAGTGTTTAACACAAAGCTGAACATTTTTCGACTCTCAAAAAAAGATTAACTTGTTGCACTCAGCGCAGAGTAGACTCTCATTGCCTCCATACACTGCTGGCATTTGTAGCAGAGTGTAAATATACAGCCCTGAATGATCTGATATGATCTAAAGCTCAAGAGCAGACACACAGTGACAGGGTTAACTGTTAGCATCACATGGTTAACCTGATTGGTGGCAATCAGCTGTTGCGTCTACACCCTACCAACCATCACAAATAGATTTTAATTCTGTGGGATCACCAAATAATAATAAGAATATGCTCAAAATCCAAGACAGCATCACAACTAGCAATTTTCACTTTCACAATTTCATAGGAGAAAACACCTATATATATCGTAGCTTTTTTTAAGAAAAGCTGCTGCAAAATCAGACATTTCAGGCAGCAGGTACCCTAAAAACTGCCTGTGAAATCCTGGAGGGACTGATCTTCAAACTAGAAATATTTTAGGTGAACATTTAGTAGCTGTTGATGGTAAAAGCTGACTTTAGACTTCTATGGATTTGTCAGTTAATAGGTTCAGCACAGTCGTATGAAACCATTGCCTGGAAATATTGCGACACCACTGACCTTCATCATTCACATTGAGACATTTCAGTGTGTGTGTGTGTGTGTGTGTGTGTGTGTGTGTGCGTGGGTGTCAGTGTGGTTTCATCATTTTACAGGCTGACTTCTGGTAAAAGGCCTGCAACCAGAATAGTAACCAGAGTTCTTTTGTATCGCTGGAGGTTAGTCATAGTTGCTAATACCCAAAAACCACAAAGCCTCTCTTTCACTCTCTGCTGTGAAATACACACACTTGCACACTCACACTCACAGCTAATACTTTTCTAGTCTGACCAGCCAAGAATCACAACCCAGCACCGTGTTTGAAGAAGAGACAGATCCAGTAGTAAATCTCCTCCTCTCTCTCAGATAATTGGCTATCTATCCTCATGTTCCTCTCTGTTCGACTAAATCCTATCTCTGCTATGTGATGAGTAAGCCTTTAACACGTTTTATGGGTTGCTACATGCTGACTGAAGCACAGACGGCACTATTGCAACAAAATCTAAAGCTTCTTTTTTTCGCCCCTGGTGATTCTGTTGTGTTCGCTCATGACTCACTGTGACCTGTCCAGTCTTGAAAAAGAAACAAAAATTACATTTTTTTACTTTGTCATTAAAAATGAGCAGTGGGTGCTGATACAGCTCAACCTTTACTTGTTTCACTCTGCAGCTCAGAAAAGTAAAAATCCCTATATACAGTATAATTTGTATCTTGATACTCTTGAAAAGGATATTTTTCATCATGTACAGCAGCCAGAACTCTCACATGCAGCATTTGGACATGATGATTATATGATTTAGCACAGCTTGTATATATTTCTCAGAGCATATTATAGATCTGAGCTATTTCGGGGTCTGCTGGTTACACGGTTGGCTTCAAAGAGTGTGTGCAGACATGTCAGCTCTAATGACAAAGTCGGAGCGTGCAGACGTGCATGCTCTGCACAAATTTGAACTTCATAGAAGAAGCATTTATGTATCCTGTGGTCTCGTGTCCTGTACGGTCCAGAGAGGTATTAAGAGTGTGTATTAGGAGTGTGTGTTGGTGTGTGTCGTCAGAAATCGATGGTGGCACATCTGGTTGCGTTTAGGCCTGGTCTGTGGCGGCAGACTGCTGGAGACGAAGAGGAGAGCTCTGCTCTTCAATTTAGGAAAGTTCCCACGGAGCACCTCGGGCTAACAAATCATGAGAGTCAGACTGTGTGGCATTTTTGTGTGTGTGTGTGTGTGTGTGTGTGTGTGTGTGTGTGTGTGTGTGTGTGTGTGTGTGTGTGTGTGTGTGTGTGCGTGCGCGCGCGCGCGCATTCTTATGTATATTCTGGTGGGATGCACTGTTTGCATTTGTGTAGGTAGCTTAAATTGTCTGCTGTGGCTTGAATAGGAATGTATATTTAAAAAAATAACAACCATACGCACCCCTGGATACACACTGTACATTTGCTATGAATTGCATGTTTGAAATGTGTGTGAATGTCCACATTGCTCTGTATTTGTGTGTGTGTGTGTGTGTGTGTGTGTGTGTGTGTGTGTGTCTGTCTGTCTGTCTGTCTGTCTGTCTGTCTGTCTGTCTGTCTGTCTGTCTGTCTGTCTGTCTGTGTGTGTGTGTGTGTGTGTGTGTGTGTGTGTGTGTGTGTGTGTGTGTGTGTGTGTGTACACGATGAACCAGGACAGACTTCTCACATCTGCCCTGTTTGTTTATGATGTCGCTTCCTGCATCCTGAGACCCCCAAGTGTTTATGGACACAAATAGAGTTCAGTTCGACTCTGGTGTTATGCAACAGTAAGGGGTTCATCTACTGGCCTCCAAGAGCGCACCATGAGGGGGAGATGAACAAAGAAAGAGCAAGAATGTAAGCAGAGAATTTGAAGAATATCCATACAAGATTGATAAAGTGATGGCATGGAAAATGAAATGAGGAGAACAAGGAGAGCAGTGAAAAAGAGGTTCATTCAGGCTCCGATAAGTCATACAGGCTCTGATGTCTTTGATGTTCAGAGAGGCATGCAAGGTGGGAAAAGTCTCAATTAAAGGGGCGGCGATGAAGTATGAGGGGATGTATAATCCGAGTACTCAGGGCCTTCGGGATCAAAAGAGACTTAAAGGCCAGGACACGGGCTAATCATAAGCTACAGGGTTGACTTTCAATTAGTAGCAGTGAGCAGAGGAGAGAGGATGCCTTGTCTGTGCGCTCAGAGTGTGTAGAGCCGTAAACACAAAATAATGGTCATCAAATCCACACCGGACCACTGCAGATACAGTACATCCAGTGAGGTGGAAAAGATGATAAATCGTGACCATGAAAGCATCCTACAGTACCAGTGTGTGTTGTATGTTTGTCATCCACTGATTACACTTTCTATTACAAATGATCATTTATCAAACTGTGCTGCTGTGTTTAAGAAATTCAAACCAGGTTTTCTTTGTTTCAGACGTCCATTGTGTTTGAATAATTTTCATATGAGGTGAAGATTTATTAGCCGATGCTTTGGTTGTGTAACCCAGTTGTGTGAACATCTAGTCAGAGTTTTCAAATCAATCTGCAATTAATCTGCGTTACAAAGCAACAATAGTGAAACATAAACAAACTAATGTCGACCTGATGTTCACTTTGTTGTAATCAGTTGGGAGTCTGCCGATACATTTTCTCACCATACAGTAAATAATGGAAACCAGTGGCTGTCTGAAGTAGAAAAGAAAAAGACATTTTTTGAAAAATCTTAACTTTTATAGCATGTCTGCAGTAATTATATTATAAATATAGTAAAGTAATAAGTTATTTCCAGGGCAAAGAAATATATAAATGCAGCCATAAACACATACATATGAGAATCGTAAACAATAAAAACATTTGATCAATTTATGCATTCATGAACTGGATACTGAAAATACACATACCAAGCAGAATACACACGTAAATACATACATGCAACAGTTAGTTGTATTTTTAACTTTAATTAAGCCTACCGATGAAAATACTTTTCCAAGAAGTTATTTTGAAATAAGACAGATGTGAGATCGTCAGGAAGGTTGTCGAGCTGCCCTCACCATAAAAGCTCATGCAGAAGTACATAATGTTCATGATTTGTTATTTGAAAGCAGAAACTTGCAAACATACGTCATGTGCCTTTAATTATGTGCTGTCCTGTAATTATGCTGAAACAAAGCTCACAACAAAATGCTGTCAGAAATGCATCTTCATGATGGTGAACATGGTGAACATTAAATCTGCTTGAAGTGCAGCTCGAAGTCTAATGGGCATTAAAGCTGCTTTTACTTACATTTTTAAAAGTTTTAAATGTTATGAACACACAATTATTTTCTTTCCCTGTGGTGTCAAAAACAGTATCAAATATTCAATATTTTCATGACATATCATGACAGAACACACAAGTTAGCGCACATCATTACTTATCATCTTCTCTTGACTCTTGACTTAGTCCTCTCTCTTGTCACTTGAATGCATTAACTAATTTGCCCTTGTTTTGTTTTACAGAGTGAAGAATTCCACATTTATACTCAGTACTGCACCAACTACCCACGGTAAGACAGCAACCAAAGTGTTTGTGTGTGTGTGTGTGTGTGTGTGTGTGTGTGTGTGTGTGTGTGTGTGTGTGTGTGTGTGTGTGTGTGTGTGTGTGTGTGTGTGTGTGTGTGTGTGTGTGTGTGTGTGTGTGTGTGTGTTTGTCAATATCTGAGACAGTGCTTATTCACCTCAGCCGACTGCTGCACAAAACCCATCCTCTTGTTGTCATCCTATCTTGATCTCACCTCCACATACTGTCTTCCCAGTGTCTCACATGGCTCCATTGTGTACATCGATCAATGCGTACCTTTTTCTCCCCTCCCTGACAAACTGACATGCTCCATAGAAGTCACCTCAGCAAGAGTCAGTGTGTCTACCTTCAGTTGTGCCTCAGGGTCTCGCTCCCTCCCGCCTCCGTGCCCCAGTTTTTTTTTTCTGCCATTCTTTTATTTGCTGCCTATTGACAGAGTTACAGCTCTCGCACTGAAAGATGGGGCATTATATTGTCACCTTATCATACCGAGCGCTGTTAATGTTTTATTAAGCTTTGTGTGAGTGTGGTCCTATGGGAAGAATAATGTGGAGTTCTTTTGTGCCGCTGTGAATACTGTGTGTGTGAAACGTGATGCTATTCTTCATGCCAAGATACACTGCACCTACCGAACACACCTTCTCCTCTGGCTACCATTTTTCATTCACAGCGTACGATAAGAAAGGCACGTGGAGGAAGAAACAGTTTACAAGCTAATTATAACTAATTGAAAGTTGATTGCGTGTGTGTGTATGTGTTGTGTGTGTGTGTGTGTGTGTGTGTGTGTGAGTGAGAGAGAGAGAGACAGACAGTGTGTGAGTGAAGGGGCTATTGTCAGCTGTTTGAGATAGACCCTCTCCCACATCCACACCACAGCTGGTGACCCTAACCAAGGTCACACCGACAGACAGACACACACACACACACACACACACACACACACACACAGGCTGCAGATGTATCATGGTCTTGCTGTGCTTTAAGGTCGGGTTTCCTCCAGAACAATGTGAGGCCTGTGTGGAGCCTCGCTGGAATTCAGATGTGCAGACATGCACATGCAGGCATGCACACACACAAACGACACAAAAAGAAAGTTTTTGGGCAATTCACAATCCTCTTTCTCTATCTTTTTCCACTGTGTGTGTGTGTGTGTGTGTGTGTGTGTGAGCACATGCACACACAGCCTCCATTCGTTTGAAAAAGGCTCTTTCTTCCCCAGTAGGTCACGCAACAGTAACAACTCCAGTAACCAGCAAATTCAGGTCTTACAAGGGTTTACAGTGCTGCTGTTTTTAGTGGAATCAATAAAAACATCAATTTTAGGTTTAGATCTGAGGCTGAACGATAATTTACTTACACCATTTATTAACCCTCAGTGGAATAAAAAAAATGCAAACAAATTGTAATTAAAATGCTTGAAATGTTTGTTTTTTTTGGTTTTTTTTTTACATGTGTAAAGAGTTTCTTCTTATGTAATACACCCAACATTGATGCATAGTTAATTGAATTAAATATTAAAGGACAAGTTCACTATTTTTCATGCCTGTCTTAAAACAACTGTCAGAAAAGCATGTCTAGGAAGGAATGTTGGACGTGTTATGTTCATTTTTAGGTTCAAACTTTAAGGTTTCTACTAGAACATATCTCTAAGAGCCCTTCTTTCATAAAAGCTCTGTCTTCTCTGATTGGTCTGTGTTTCCAAATCGTCCCCTCTCGGCATCACCTACATTGCAGTTATATATATATATATATACATATATGAGAGCTAGAAAATAAGGTAAAGCATAAAAGGTCCCGTTTTATGGTCAGCAGGAGGAATGATTACAGCACACACACAGTTTTAATGTACAGATATGCATGTGAGTTTTGGTTTAATGCAGATTTGGAAAAAAAAGTGAACCTATCCTTTAAATTAATTTCTCATTTTATATTTGAAATAAACGTAGACTGTATGGGCATGCACAGTGTTAATGTGCATGTATAGATTGAGATGTTCAGTCTTCACACACCATACTAAAATCTCTTTTCTTTTTTTTGGTATCTTCTGTCAAACATTACAACTCTAACTCATCATCACTGTCAAATTATGCTTTACTACTCATCGCTGATATCTTATTCGCTGTGTTTTGTCTCCACAGGTCGGTGGCTGTGCTAACGGAGTGCATGAGGAACAAGGCGTTGGCCAAGTTTTTCCGCGAGCGCCAGGAATCTCTGAGGCACTCCCTGCCCCTGGGCTCCTACCTGCTCAAGCCAGTGCAGAGGATCCTCAAGTACCACCTACTGCTGCATGTACGTCTGTCTGTCTGTTGTCTCTCTCACTCAAAAACACACTTACACGCTACAATTACTCTTTACCCACAGAAATGCAAGCACAGGCATGCACTTGTAAGTCCAGGACTCGCTAATGTTTTTATCCAAACCAATACAAATGGTTGAATAACAGCGTTTCTGACTCCGCTCCCAGTGAGAATCTCCACTGGAGAAGCCAAATGTTTGGACATATGGTGCTCAGTGTGTATGTTCCTGTGTATGTATGCCTTGCATTAGAGAGCGTGCATGAGTGTGTTTACGTGTAGAAACACACACACATGGGTGCCTGTGTGAGTGCGTGTGCATGCAATATGTGTGTGTGTTGACTCCCAGTATTGTGTCCATGCAGGAGATAGCCAACCACATGGAGAAGGACACAGAGACGTACGAGGTTGTGCAGGAAGCCATAGACACCATGCAGAGAGTGGCCTGGCACATCAACGACATGAAGAGGAAACACGAGCACGCCGTTAGGTTGCAGGTATGACAAGCACAAAATGAGAAAATGTGAAAAGATTTCAGTGTGTTTGGGAGAGTCAGTTTTCAAACAGGTGTTGTAACACTTGCTCAAATCCTCCACTAAATGTTGAGGGTGTGATCTCCTCCATGATGTATCCTGCACACTTTCCACCTCTCCCATTATTCCTTTAACAAAAACAGACACAGCAGTTTTGAGTCTTTTCAAGGAGCCAATTCTTTTATTGTCCTGCAGAACAGTTATGTGAAGTCTAGCTTTGAATCAGCCAAGGCTCTGATCCTCCCCACGTCTTACGCAAGTTGCAGCGTTTTCCACTGGGCTAATGATGGCCTTGCATAAGGAGGGCACATAAAAGGGAAGCTTGTTTCTTTTATCAGCTGGGAGCCAGAAGGGTCAGATGAATGCAGGAATGTGTGTGGAAGTGTTCACTCTGGAGAAAAGATGGGCTCCACAGAAATATTCAGTTTGTTGTTTTGTCCTCCTATTCCTGTCCTTGTCCTTTTTTGCTTACCCCCAATGCATTTCCTTTTTTAACTTTTCTATAATCTTCTTGTTATGGTCTGTTTCTCTCTCCATCCAGAACACCACAGACATCCTTTATCTCCTCTTAGACACTATCTTTGAAGGAATACTTCACCCCGCATTTGTACAATTTGTATATCAGTTACATTTTACATTGAATTTTTGAATATTGAATCTAAAAACATATAAAATTCTTGGTGAACTGAAGTCCTAGAGGACTGTCTTTACTTTGATGTTTTAGTTTAGCACAAAAAAAGTCAAACAATAACACATAAAACACGAACAATAAAACACCAGCAGCTCCTGGGTTCAGTGAGGTAAAATTACTGTTTTTGTCAGTGGGGCCTGGCTTTGCAGAGAGCATAAAGTCTCACATTTTATTCAGTTCCTTGTGGGAAGGCACTGTCTTTTTTGAAGTATTAAACACACAACTGGATAAATAAGATTATTTATACTGCAGGAACTATTTGAGAGATGGTAAATGGATGTTTTGATGTAGTATCCCCTTTTCATCAAGACTTTTTGCTGTTTTTGAATTTTTCGTTCACTACAGGACAAAGTATTTTAACTTCTATCTGTTAATGTTTATATGTTTTAATTTCTCATATTGTAAAGCACTTCGTAATTGTATTTACAACATACTATGTAAATTAGATTTAAAATTATCAATCTATGAACACGTGCATTCATGCACGTGTTCACTATTTTCTGCATCTTTTTTTCATCTTTTTTTGTTTTTGTTTTTTTTTCTAAACCAGATCAGTTCAGCTTTATTTTTATGAGTGGTGGGTAGTCTATCAGTTAATGCTGCTATTCTTATGCACCTTGTGCCAACCTGGTCAGGTGGGAGCGAGCTAGAGGAGCATCTAATTCGCTGATTACCATTCAGGAGAGGTGCTGCAAGCTCATTCCACCCGACCCTATGGTGCACAGTACAGAGCAGCCAAGGCTAATGCTGGAGACTGGAGGGTGGGCAGTGGGTAATAAAGCACATTGAATCAGGGGAGTGCTGGACTAAAGGAAAGTCCTCTTGTATTTGCATGATTTTTGAGGTTTTTTTCCTTTTCTTTAAAATAAACTCATTAATGGGTATCAGGCTTCCAAAGCAAAACTAACCGAGACTGACACCCCTAGTTGTAGGTCAAACGTATATATTTCTTCCGTTTGATTTTTTTTGTATTTATCTGTATTTCTGTGCTGTCTGCAGGAAATTCAGAGCCTGCTTACTAACTGGAAGGGCCCAGATCTGATTGGCTACGGAGAGTTGGTTCTCGAAGGAACGTTTCGTCTGCAGCGAGCAAAAAACGAGAGAACTCTCTTCCTGTTTGACAAGCTTCTGCTCATTACCAAGAAACGAGAAGAAACCTACACATACAAGGCTCACATACTGGTTAGTCATGCAGCTCAAAGCATGAAATGTCCCAGAGAGTCAGAAAACATGCAAACTTTTCTGTGCACTAAGAGTATTTTTAACTTTCTGCCTGTCTTTTCTGCAGTGTTGTAACCTGATGCTGGTGGAAGTGATTCCTAAAGAACCGCTGAGCTTCAGTGTGTTTCACTACAAGAATCCCAAACTTCAGCACACAGTCCAGGTACAGCAATGTTGCATAAGAGAGAAGACATCATAACAAAAGGCAAAGTGTGAATGCAATAATTACCTGCTTCGTTTGAACTGTGCAGACACCAGCAGCATTGAGCAGGCGTGCAATCAGAAAGTGTGACGATTAGTTGCAGGTGTCCCGGCTCACCTCGCCAAGTTGCTCAGACATGTTGAGTTTTTAGAGGCTAATGGTGGCCATTGTTGTTACCTAACCACTGTGTTTTGGACAAGCGCTGAAAAATAAAAGCTAATCTGTGTGACGTAACAGAGCTGTGTTCTAAATGTTGTGGGGTTTATGCCAATCCTCTCGACCACCTTTTGAACTGCATGTCTGATATTATCATCTCTCTGATGTTTTGCGCTCTGCCCTCAGGCCAAATCACAGCAAGACAAGCGCATGTGGATCTTACACCTCAAGAGGCTCATACTTGAAAACCATCCAGCCAAAATCCCTGCCAAGGTAAGAGCAGCCCTTCTACGGATAGCCGCCTCTTCGTTCACTGATGGCCCAAACACACACTTAGTGTGGGATGAATTGGAAATGTCACTCCCTCTCACCCTCTTCCTTTTTCCTTCATCGCCATCTTTCCTTCCTCCCTGCTTTTACTCGCTTTTCTCTTGTGCAGTGGTTTCTTCCTCTCATTTATTTTCATTCAGTCACAATCACTCTTTTGTTTCTGTCTTTGTCCGTGTGCAAGTGGAAACTGATGATTCCTCTCCAGAGGTGAAGGTCACTGAGAAGGTTCACTGTGATTACATAAACCGGCTGCCTCCTTATGCTCACGAGTCAAACTTGAGCGTAATTGTAGAGCCAGGACTGTGATGTGGCGCCACCTAGTGGCAATGCTTATGTTCACCTATTACCTTTTGAACTCACCCTCATTTTATCATTTGTATTCTAGGCCAAGCAAGCAATTTTGGAGATGGATGCAATGCGTAAGTGCCAATTTATATATGTAAACATTATAAAAATCATATGTAATTATATATTTAATTTTTTTGTTCTTTTGCAGTAAGTTTAACCATATTTAATGCATTTTATTCATCTTCCTTTTTTTTTTTTTTTTTTTTTTTGCACCTTCTCTGTCATTTCTTCAGATCATCCCGGCTTTCATTACAGTCCTGATGGAGACAAGAAGGATTCCCCTCAGACCAAGGAGGGTCCAACTCCACGTAGGGGACGAAGGAAAGGTAAGAAATGACACAAATATATAGATTTAAAAATTACCCACTTTGCAAGGCTGAACTTTAAGACATTAATCAATCATTTTTTTAAATTTTCAGAACCTCTATCCAAATTGCTGAAGAATGCCAAGCAGAATGCTGCAAACACAGACGGTGAAAAGGTAAGTGACAACCAGAGATTATGAACCGTTTTAGATATTGTTTATTCTGCAAACTGTTTTTTTTTTTTTAATCTGAGTCCTATTTCAGGCATTGTTGTTAGTTTTTATCATATTAAATCAACCTTATCCTGTTTTGGGTTTTTTTTGTCAACTTTTAAGTCTGCGTTTTAATCTTATCTTTGCTGAAGAAACTGAGACTGTTTTAGTCTAGTTTTTGTGAAAACTGTTGATAACTGAAAAAAGATTTTCTCTGATGAAAAGCAAAAACAACTGGTGAATTACACATTTTCAGCACCAGCTGACACACACACACACACACACAACTATATAAATAACAATTGTCGCTGACCAGTCTTTAATCTTTTTGTCCTCTTTTTTTGTCAAGACAATAAAGAGAGATCATAGTGAAGTTTTTATTTTTAACTACGTCTTAGTCTCACCTTTTTTGTCAACAGTACTGCATGTTGATATGGTCTCAAAGTTTATAATGGCATTGATGCCATCTCGTCATGGTCTCGTTTAAGTCATGGAAAAACAAGGTTGTTGATGAACCTCTTTAGTCATAATTTTTGTCATATAAAATGACAATGGAATTAAGTTGAGATGCATGAGTACACACACTCATGCTGAAGTTGTTTGACTAAATGGACACTTTCTCCTCTCCAGCGAATAAGTCTGGGTGCCACCCTACTCTCACCAATGTCCCAACTGGCTTTGGGCACCATCGGTCGCAGCCGCAGCCTCATTAACCAGTCACAGGAGTCACTGGATCCTGGTGATCACTTCGACCATAGCGACAGAGAAGAGGAGCCGCATCAGCAAGATGCTGATGATGAAGATGACAGCGGCCTGGTGAGTGACATTTATCACATTTGAACTTGTACACGTCCACTTTCATCTTTAAAATATGTTGTTAATGGTGAAAACTCTGCATTTAGGGCGGAGGAAAGCGGCTGCGAGTCCCTGGTAAAAGCAGTAGGAAGAGGCTTAACCCTCAGGCGTCTGTCGACAGCATAGAGCAATGGAAAGCTTTCAACATGAGCTCTTCAGACTTACAGGTATTAATCACTACATCATCCCAAAAGCAGCATGTAACTCTGTCTTTTACTGTCTCCATCACCCATAACTTACCACGTGTCAGCTACCTTTGCAATATTTCCCCTTCAGGTTAAATATACATATTTTGTTTTTCCAAGTTATCAGAAACACTCACCTAATATATGTACATAGTCATATTTTTTAAATTGATACTGTGTAACATGTTGCGCAGTTTCCCATTGCAAAGTGTTATACCACTTACTGTGCAAAAATGATTATATGCTACATTTCTCTATATTTACAGTAAATCCTCCACACACCAAGTGTATTTCAGTTATCCTGTGCAACTACCAATCATGAGTGTATCAAGGTGTATGTAGTGTTTTTATAGATTTTAGACCATCTTATTTTTGTTCTTTTGTTTAGTTGCATTTATATTTTGTAATATTTTATATCTTGTTTGCACTCAGATCACTTTTTTTGCATTTTTCTGTATTTCTGACAGATTTTCCAAGATTAATAAAGCCTCATCTTGTCTTGTCTTGTCTTTTCTCTCATCTCATCTTGATGTTTCTCAACTATGTGTAAAACAACAACTTCTGCTTTTCTTTTTGCAGAAAGCCAGAGAATCCCTAGTGAGGGATGGAAGTCGCCATCCGCCACTTCTCAGGACACCTCATGTAACAGAGGAGCCTCCAGACACCCCCATTCCCTCTGTAGTCGTCACAGAAAGCGACCATTCAGTGAGCAACATCTGGGCAGACCACCGAGCTCGCAGGGCCATGTTCCCCACCCGCCAGCGAACCATGCAGCCTGATGACGAGGACGAGGACATCTACCAGATGTTTGTCCCAACAGAGCCAAGCGGGCCAGAACCAGAGGCACCTTCTGAGAGATCGGAGGCCACCTCATCGCCCAAGACAGCTCGGCCCTGCAGCTGGCATGTCGAGCAGGTGCCCACTGTGCAGATTGACCCTCCACCTGATGCGAGCAGGGTCCTGCGGCGGGCGAGCAGCGCAGGGGAGAAGGCTACAGAGGCCCGGCAGAGTCCGGATGACGACCAGACCGATCACAGCAACTTAGAGGTGATTCACACTGAATCCTCCAGCAATGACATATCTGGATCATCCTCGGCCGAGCAGTTGACGATAGACGATATTGAGAATGTTTACGACAACATCAGTTATGAGGACCTAAAGAGCATGGGCCTGGTCAGAAGAGACCCTGAGGAAAGCCGGAAAGAAACGGATGCACAGGGTTCTCAGGGGCAGACTGCACGGGTACTAAATGCTCCAGAGGCTCCTGCAATCACAGAACCTCTGATTGAGCCAGACTCTTCCTCGGAGAGCAACCGGTCGTCCACTCAGGAGGGGAGGACGTGTGAGCTCAAGATCGTAGAGGAGAGCATCTACGACACCATCTGTTTCCGGGAGCCCCCGTCTGCAGAGCTTAAAGGAATGAATGAAGGCGATAAACTCAAACAAGAGAGGGACAGTCTGCTGGCCTCTGAGCACGACCTGACTGAGAGCCTCGAAGGTTTTGTGTCCGAGGAGAGCCTCCATTTCGGAGAGGATGAAGCACCAGACACCCCCCATCCTGTCCTGTGTTCCTCCGAGCCAGATTATTCCTCCTCGTCCGCCTCTGAGACGTTCTCTCAGCGCTCACAGAAAGGAGATAAGATATCGGAGCAAGTTGACGAGATCTGGAACGATTTGGAAAACTACATTAAGAAAAACGAGAAGAAAGCTGATCGACTCCCTGCTGCCTTCCCTGTCAGCGCCTCTGAGTCGCCGAAGAAGGCGTCCGCAGTCAAAAACAGCCCGACAAAGAGCCCCCCTGTAAGTAGTCCTCAAGCAGCCAGCCCTCCAACCAAGAGTCCCCCAGCACATAAACCCCCACCTGTCACCTCCACGCCGTCATTCACCATCCCAATCATCAACCTCCCTGACCCTCAAAGCGAAGGCACCACCGCAGAAGAAAACCACACCCCTGCTCCTGCATCTCGACCCCTTCCCGCCACACCAGAGCCCCTCCCAGGCACCGTGAAGAGCATCCGTAACAGGCTGGCTCGCCTCAGCAGCGGCAGCTTCCGTCTAGAGGACGACGACCTGGTGGAGCTCCCGCCACGCAACACCCCTCAGAGGGATATTCCCCTCAAGGACCTCCACAGCTTGTTTTCAGGGGAGCTGGCAGGTCTGGACTCTCCGCTGGCCTCCTCCTCTCTGCTGCTGGGGGAGTCTGTGGACCTGGAGCTGATGGATAAATCAAAGAACAGGGTGTTCCTGATGGCGCGGCAGTACAGCCAGAAGATTAAGAAAGCCAACCAGCTGTTGCGCATGAGGAGCATGGACCCTGGAGACTCCTGCAGCCGGGCCAGAGCGGAGAAGAAGCAGAAGGACCTGGCAGCCATCCTGGAGGAAAAGAAGCAAGGGGGCACGGCCATAGGTAACACGAAATATTTAACTCTCAGAACTCAAGTGTTATCAATAGTCGCGAGCACTGATCTGACTAAACATGACATTTTCCCAATACTTCAACTCATGGCATCTACCAAAACTGAGCTAGTCTGATTAGAGTGCTCCCCAAAATTAAAATCTGTATATATCTGTATAGATCGTTCTTCTGTAAGGCCATATAGAGCTTTACATCTTAATGATACATGGAGACAATCATACACTGCCATGATTTTTAGGCTCATACAAATGTTATTTTTACCAGTGTAAAATATGCCTGTTAGGAACAGGAACTATTACTGCTCAGCGTGTGGTAATTCTGCATATTTTCTGCAAAAAAGTCGCTTGCTTTGACATAACCATCACAATAAAGTAGAGCATTGATTTCATTAGCAAAGGTAATTTGGCGTGGGAAAGTTATTAGTGTTATAAGTTAGTATGGCAGACTTTGTGTGAACAAGTATCAGGAACACATTGTGCTGTGACTAGTAGCCACCCATTGTCTGTGTGTGTGGGTTTTTATCCAAAACCTTTGTCTACAGAATATATGTAGCGAGACTTCACTTACATGACTCGGTGGAGCCCTTAAGCCCCGCCTCCACTGCTGTACAGAGCCACAGAGTGCTGTTCGCTTTTTTATTCAAAGTTTATCAATATTGAACGTGTCCAAATTACACCAAATTCGACAATGCACATCCCTTGGTCCTCAGCGGTATGTATGCTAACTGTGAAGTAGATTGGATATACAGTTTTCAAGATATGCAAAGAATAGACAAACTCCGTGTTTTACAGTAAGACATAAAGAAAATTCTCCACCTCTCCATCCTCTGTGTTCCCTCTTCAGGTGCCAGGATAGCTGAGTACTCCCAGCTCTATGACCAGGTGATGTTTAAGGATCCTCCTGCTTCAGCTGGCCCACATCACTCACATCCCGGGCTGCCGTCTTCTCCGTCCATGCCTGAGACGTCCCTGGAGGAGGACTGGCTCCACTCCACATACAGCAATGGAGAGTTGGCGAGCTTCGTTTCCTCAACCAGCGAGCTGGACAATGCTCGAGCGTCTTCTACCCCGCAGCGCAGACTCACCTCCGCCTGCTCCATCCCTTCTCTCAAGACCTCCCCTCCCTCTTCGACCTCCCCGCCGTCCCAGAGATGGAGCTCGTGCATGTCGGCACCGAGCGAAAAAGAGGAGCACGTGTACAGTTCCATAAAGAGACATCCTTCCTTTAACGCTCCGTCTTCGACATCCTCAAAGTCTTCCCCATCCAGTCACTGTCAGTCACTCGGCTCTCTGGGCGGCCAGCAGCAGGAGAAGAACCAGTCTGGACTGAAATGTAACGGACCCGCTGTGGATCGATCCACAGACAGACTGCGCGGTCCCAGTCTGGGTCGTGCTGGTCGGCAGAGTAGCCTCCCGGAGCGCTCCACCCAGGGACAGTCAGAGCTCACTTTACACGACGGTCAACAGGTGGTGGTCCTGAACCGGGCCTCTGCACTGAGCATACTCACGGCCACCCAGAACTACCTGGCGAATTTTAAGGACGATGGGGAAGACGACGATGACTATGTAGAGATCCGCTCGGAGGACGAGAGCGAGCAGGAGCAGGACAGGTTGGCGCAAAGAAACGGCAGCTCGGCAGCCCTTTCCAATCAGAACCGAGGGCTCGTCCACTCCCAGAGTCTGCCGTGCACGCCGGTGCACTCCTGCGACCCGCTGAGGTCTCTGGACCGTGAGCATCTGGAGAAGTACCTGTGGAGCGAGCCGCAGCAGAGCCAACCCAAAATTGTCCAGTCTCTGAGGGATAAGTTTCAGTGTCTGAGCTCCAGTAGCTTCGCCTGAGTCAAATAAAAGCCAAATATATATAAACATACAGCGAATAGCAACAAAAGGGACGCTGCTGCTTTGCCTTGAACGCCAACCATCATTCTCTCAACATAGATCAGAAGCAGTTTCTTTGATTGCAGCCATATTCGTAACAACTATGAAACTCTCTGTAACAGGGCGTCAGTGTAAAATACATGATAGGTTACTATCAGTAGTGAAAAGCCTGCATGTGAGCTGCCTTAGCACTTCCAGGTTCAAACCGTCTTCTGTGTGTGTTTCCAACAGATCAGTCATAAATGATCAGTCATTTATAAAGGCATTCAGTGTGACTGAATGGGGTTTCAATATTCAGAGGGATTCAAACTCTTTTATCGCTTTACGTGTGAGCCTTGTAGAGATAATTGGAGTCGTATGAATTGCTGGAGTGCCAATAAACTGTTGTACAGTTGCAGTAGTTCAGGTTCTCTGTTACCGATTGTAAGAAGTAAAATTTGGTCTGTGCCCAACATGTCAAAATGCAAGCATCAAAAATCACCACATCAGGAGAACCTCTTCAAGCTCTTTCTTTTAATTTGTTGTTAAGGTTATTTTAACTGCTTTTCCAGCACTAGTTGATCTTTAAGGGACAGCTCACCCCCAGATTAAAAATTCATATTTCACCTCCTACCTGTAGAGCTATTACTCAGTCTAGATTGTTTTTGTGAGTTGTGAGTGTGAGAGATATCGGCTGTAGAGATGTCTGTATGTATTTTGTTCATATGCTGTATGCTAAAAACACTCAACAGCGATGTCTCTTCAGAATTACAGATTCGGTGACTTAAGACTGTTGTGAGCTGTTTCATGTAGCGACTGTTATCTTTTTTCCTAACTACACCCGCCAACTGTATCACTGCGCCGAAGGAAACCTGCATCTACTGGTCCACTGAGTGAACTAACTCAGCCGAGGAGGACGCCATTAATATTTACATCTTGCAGTGTCACTCGCACAAGCCTCTCGTTGAGCAGATGCACACTTCTCTTTGTGCGGTGATACAGTTTGAGGGTGTAGCTCGGCGTAAAGTTAAAAGCCCTACAGGTTAGAGGAAAAATATCTATTTTAGATTTTGTGGTGAACTGTCCCTTTAACCTGTGTAGGAGAGGTGAACCACAGTGGTGGTTAGTGTTTTTAATTGTGCATTCACTATCAGTCAGTTCTGAACAAGCAGCTTTTTTCAAATTTGCAATCTTCAGATTTGCTTCTCGTCACTTTAACAGCGTTTTTAGCAATTATCGTAACAAACAGGACGCAGCTGTAAAAAAACACGTTGCCTAAGATCCAATAGGTTAAGTATAACTAGACTTAGTACTGTAAGTCTACCTGAAGTTATTTCACTCTACCTGCCTCCTTTGTCATCATTAGGGTATCACGCTTTAAGATCAAGAGAAGATATTTTAGATAATCTATAAGAAACTGTAGAGCTTCCTATTTATTTTGAGTAAATCAGAGATGTTTGTACATGTTACAGTCTGGGGGCATCCATCATGTAGAGTGAAATGTGCATCTCAACAAGTTTTTAAATCATACTAATTTTAACCTTTTGTTAAGAGGGACCACGAAGGAGAGATAGTTAAAAGACTACAGTACTGTATTTTTTTTTTTTTTCCCCAAAATGGATAGTCTGTTTACTTTGTTTACACTCTGGGACACTCCCAACACTACTGATGTTGCATCCACAGTCACAGAAAGAAAGTCACAGTGAGACAGTTGTCAAGTCACTTTAATGAGGTTCATACAACACAATATGTTTTTTCTCCCCTCAAGTATATATTTACCACACACTTGTTTTTTTTTAAAAATCACGAAAATTGTCCTATTTATTTGAGCACATCATTGTTATTTTGGCCCTTATCACTATAACAACAAGCCACAGAAAGTTGTAAAATAAAGTATTTATTGAAAGATGGTTTTATTGAGACAAATTTGAATTAAATACTGTGAATATTTTTTTCAGAAGTAGGTTCTTTTCTATCACGCACTGCTTAACACAATTTCCATATCACACGTGAAAATTTGATAAGCACAATATCATGGCCTACTGTTCATATCAGGAAATGTACGTCAAAAGCAAGTTAGGAATATGAAGTATGTTTTGTTTTTTTAATTGTACATTTTTGTCCTCTTTCACTGGTGGGGATTGTCAGTCTTCATTGACTCTTTTTGCACTTTTCTGTCTTTTTTTTTTTACGTTTTATTGTAAACACTTTGTAAAGATGTACATTTTAGGAAAGTTATTCTTGTATGCCATAGGTATGCTTTATAATGCTTTAATGTTTAAGTTAAGTGTACTGTATTTTTTTAACTGCCTAGTTGTCATTGCTCAACAAAACAATGTATTGGAGGTAATAAATTCAGATTAAACTCATCTCTGTGTATTTGTGCTTATCATTGTATAAATATGAATATGGTATAAAAAAAACAGCTGATTACCATCCAGAGGTTATGGTCATCAACAGGAAATTGCTTATGAATTTAAGAAGGATTAACAGAAATCAAATACATGCAGAGCAGCCTAAAAATATGATGAATTTCAGATAATTATCATGTTGTGTAGACTATGTTTAGTGGGGGTTTATAAATAAAATTCTCCTCACTTATTTTATGTTATGCACATACCTTAGTTACTATCATTTAATAGGGACATCTGTCTATATTATGTAAATCATGCAAAGTATAATCAGCGTCCCATCACACTCCCTTGAGGTTACAACATAATGCTAAATTACCAGTTGGTTATTTTGGGTTTTTCTCAGAACCCTTTAGTTATTGCCTGGCAATGATGAATAAACACTTAACAGATATTTGCACATATATACAGATATATGTTTATAGAGATTACATTTTGGTACATATAGATAGATAGATAGATAGATAGATAGATAGATAAATGTGTGCCGACAAAGGCACAATTATTTCACAAAAAAGCCAAATATGTCCTAAGATATGTTCTAAATGATGGTGTAGCCTAACCAATAATGCATTATTATTATTATTATTATCATTATTATTATTATTATTATTATATCCTAGTAGTAGTAGTAGTCATTAGTAGTATTTTTTTTTTTTTATACTGGTTTGTGAAAAGCTAAAATCAGACAATATACAGTATTCACCAAGCTGATTCATTCGGAGATGAATAAAGCACTCTTCCAAATTTGTGCAAATTATGCAAAAAGATTGCAAAAATAATAGTCTACCTCTCAGTAACAAAAGAAATAAAAATAATGAAGATGAAAAAATAGATACAATGAAGACAGAACAGAATCCTTCAAACTTTTTAAGAAAAGTTTAAATAAATGTAAAAAAAAAAAAAAAAAACCTATCAATATCGAGTCTTCTGGATATCTTCAACCAGTGCACTAGAATAAGGGCTCTTGAAGGGCTCTGCCTTCAACAGCAGAGGGCGTTGTAGTTCATAATTGACTAGAAACCGTCGAAAGAACCAAGAAGAAAGGATGAAGGATTCTGGGAAATGTAGTTAATATGAAATAACGGGAGAACGTATTCTTTTCTAACTTGATAAGTGTACTGGTCGGCGTGAAACTTAATCACAAACGCAAATTTGATATCTTTTACATAATTAAAAGTACTTATACAATAATTACAGTTTTTTTTTTTTAATAAATCTTCTTCTCGAACCTTCTGCTTAATGCCGGTTTACCCATAGTGCACTGCGCCGCTTCCTTTCTTCTTGGTTGTGTGGTGGTCCAAAATGTCGATGTTAGATGGTCCGTTAAATGTGCTCGGCCAGAGGACAACTGGCGAATCTGTCCGTACTCAAAATGGTGAGTCGTAGTGCTCTTTTACTTCACGTTTCTGAAACGCTTTGTGTATTTTGTGCGCTTCGCTGATGGTAGACGGCAGACGTGATTTCATTCACTGCATGTAACACACGTGCGGCTAATGCTAATGCTAGCTAACTTTGAGCCGCTGCTGTGGTCTGTGCTGAAATTCTGCAAAACACAGCAACGTCTGTTATTTTTACACAATGTGCGCAATACGCCAACAGTATTAGTTATGAAGTTGTAATCCCAATTTAGTACCTTCCACTCGCAACACCATGAATGGACGGCTATGCTAATGGGAGAGAAAAACACTGTCATGGTCTGAAGGTGTGGCTGCTTTACTGTGAGCCCCACTCAATAAGATGACAGGATAAGTCCACGACAGAGCCACTATAAGTAAAGTTAGACGTGGTAAACTGTC
This sequence comes from Plectropomus leopardus, assembly GCF_008729295.1. Classification (NCBI taxonomy): domain Eukaryota; kingdom Metazoa; phylum Chordata; class Actinopteri; order Perciformes; family Serranidae; genus Plectropomus; species Plectropomus leopardus. The sequence goes on along the minus strand of NC_056478.1, from coordinate 15,035,059 downwards.
CTTAAATGTAAAGTAAATGCTGATTAGTGATTGTAGCTAGTAGCAGTTCCCTTTTGTGTTTGCAGTCATGGCCGCAGCATCCATCGCCAACATCGTCAAGAGCTCCCTGGGACCCGTTGGCCTCGATAAGATGTTGGTGGACGACATTGGGGTCTGTGTCACATTCAACATCTATTACCATAGTACTATATTCTCTCGATTAAATACAAAACCATCGTGGCCTGAGTTGCTCATCTGTCTCTTATTGTTTGACAGGACGTGACCATCACCAACGATGGAGCAACCATCCTGAAGCTGCTGGAGGTGGAGCACCCAGCTGCTAAGGTCCTGTGTGAACTGGCTGACCTGCAGGACAAGGAGGTCGGAGATGGGACCACGTCTGTGGTGAGTAGATTCAACAGCTGCTCCAATATGGTGTCAGAGCTACTGGTTCCTCGTACTCCCATATACCCTTTTTCCACCAACATAAAACCAGTGGCGTCCTGGTTTCTGTGCCTCATTTTGAACGATCTAATTTTGTACCGATCAGAGCATTTTGATCCAAAATAAATTGGTTCAGAACCTGAAAAGTTGGTTCTCATCTGGAAACAAAAAATAGCGGGTTTTCCCTGACCTGAAGTGCCGACCATTAGGACATCAGTGAGTATGTCATATTTTAGAGGATGGAGAAGACAAGTGAGACGTCGTCACAGAGTGTACAGTTGTCTCATTAACACCTGGTACATGCTTGTTTTTTGGGTAAAAACAAATATCTGTAGTAATAGAACAAATGGTCGCAGGTAATCAATGCAATCTGTATTTTTGCTGCTATTTTCTACTTCCATTAAGCATTTTGCAACATCCTCCATACATGAAAAATTGATGACATTGTTTAGCCTCAAAACTGGAAGTACACGGGCTACTGCACTAGATAGCACCAGGAATCATGAACAGAACCAGTTCAAGAATCAGGGATAATTTTGTGAAAAGGGGTATAAAAGTGAGTGAATTGTGCAAGGTAAACATAATTCTAGCTGTGCACATAATATTGAAGTCTGCATGTTGAGGAAGCTAAAAGGAAATTATAAAGTCCTGTTTTAGTACCATGCATCTGCCTCTTAATACGGATGTGTGGCTATGCTAACAGGAGAGAGAAATGTCCGTCAGTGTCTGAAGGGGTTGAGCAGCCTTATCTCTGCCACCCCTAATGAAACGATGGTACAATATAAAACTTTTTAAACCATTTATGCTAGTGGTGTAACAAAGTATTTTCAGTTGAAAAATGAAGCTATTGTCAGTTTTTACTAATTATCTATATTACGTGATGTTCTTTTAGGTAATTCTTGCAGCAGAATTGCTGAAGAGTGCAGATGAGCTGGTGAAGCAGAGGATTCACCCCACATCAGTCATTAGTGGATATCGTCTGGCTTGCAAGTAAGATGCTCTAAGAGATACCTCTTAATTTTGTTCACAAGTGTTTCTAAATGGACACTGACCCTGTTTACATCTGGTATTAACATTCATTTTGACACTGTGATCAAATCACTCAAACCACTTGCAAAAGATGCTCTGGGATGCAATTCATCACATATATTTAGTAGATGCTGATGCGTCCATGAAAAGAACTACATCATCAGTGCAGGTTGTTTTTCACATTTCATGTGGAGTTGAAAGACGTGTTGCGTGTGACCTTCCATCATCTTGCCCTATAGATGTGTCGAATTCTGCTGACAGCGACATCTCCACCTGCACAACCGCAAACATGACCAGTGAGCATGCTACAGGGCATCAGTAACAAAATCTGACGACATGGTCAGCTGGAGGGGCGTGATAGGTGCAGGTGTGAACAGGACTGTGTCTTAGCTCTTCACTTGTGTTCTCATCACTGAAACACATTTTAATACCAGGTGTAAACAGGCTCACTGATAATCGCTGGGTGTTTCATGTCTGGTCAGATGTTTTGACATGCAAACTTGTCTTTTTCATCTTTTAGGGAAGCAGTTCGCTACATTAATGAAAATCTCACCATCGGGACAGATGACCTGGGCAGAGAGTGTTTAATCAATGCAGCCAAGACCTCCATGTCCTCCAAAATCATCGGAGTGTATCCTTTTTGCCGCACGATACATAAATGTTAAATTTGGATCCAACCCACAAAATAACTGAAGTTTGCAAGCAGCGAGTAACTTTTTATCAGCCTTAACTCCGAGTCCTCAGTGATGCAGACTTCTTTGCTAACATGGTGGTGGATGCTGCCATTGCTGTGAAGTTTGTTGACAGCAAAGGGGTGGCCAAATATCCCATCAACTCAGTCAATGTGCTGAAAGCCCACGGCCGCAGCCAGAAGGAGAGCTTCTTGGTAAACGGCTACGCGCTGAACTGCACAGTTGGATCACAAGGTTTGTTCAGTGTGTCTCACAGGTCTGAAATGTACCTGTGGTGGTAGCTGGCACAAAAGGTGGTATTACCTGCAGGCACAAAACCAAAAACGGGCCTATGTATGAGAAATGATAATATTTTGGGTTATTGCATATGTCTGTTAATTTCCCTTAACATTACATTGCTGTTCTAGTTGCAGGTAGAGCTAATCTTACCTGTCAGCCTTCTAGTGTGTCTACTCGTCTCTCTTACTCTGTTTAGACAGCAGATAAAATGTGGAAAAAGATTGTCATTGAAAAACAATCACTAACAGCAATGATATTAGGCGTGTTCTAATAAACATAGCAGATGGGCAGATTTGAAACTTCATCACCAGGTGGGTGTATTTCTGGAGAATTTTATCCTGGAGAAAAGCAGGGAGAGAAGAAGGAAGATATTTTGTACAGCTTGCGTAGAAATAAACCAGACACCCAAACTAATGCTGCAAATCACGAGCTGGTGTTGTGTCTGAGACTTTTTCCCATTCATTATGTTTTTTATCCCACATCTGAACCCACCACAGAGGGCAGGCAATAGGAAACATCATCTTAATAGGAGGGGACGGTATCCAACAGCAAAAGATTTCAACTAGTTATTCGATGGTGGATGGCGTTCTCTATGATGGATTAAAAAATACTAAATTGTGTCGCCATATATTCTTTGTCGCCTGTTAATGTACCTGCGCAGCCTGCCTGGGTAAAGTCTGTGTGTCGACACACTGACGTTGGTGAATTCCTTGCTTAAAATTCCTAAATTCCAAATGTTTTTAATAGCATTGTGTAATATATCACAATACCAACTCCCATTTAATTTGCTGCTATGTCTCACCTGGTGACGTAAGCAGTGATACGCGTGGGAGACAGTACACTGGCTTAGAAAGGAATGTAGACGCAGTAGTTTGTAAACTGCGTCACAACTTTTCCAGCCAAACAACAGAATTACAGCCCCAAATAAAATGTGGTTCTCAATGTTATTTTGTCCTCATACTTTCGAGCTGTAAGGTAAGGCCAGTTTTAACGGTTATTTGTGTAAAACCCACAGGCATGATAAAGCGTGTCCTCAACGCCAAGATTGCTTGCCTGGACTTCAGTCTGCAGAAGACCAAGATGAAGATGGGCGTCCAAGTCGTTATCAGCGACCCAGAGAAGCTTGATCAGATCAGACAAAGGTACCGCCTGTTTTCCTCCTCCTTCCACTGTCACAAACACGTCCTGAAGAGTGATCCCATTTAAATTTGCTGTGATGCTGAATCAGTAGTTTACACAGTGATACGCGTGGGAGAAAATATAAGCAGCCCCAACATAAAGCAGCAGTTTCTATCTGAGCTGTTGCACCAGTATTGAGGGCTGGACAACTTTTTATTGTGTTTATGTTGTATCTAAATAAAACTGGTGAAACTGAATTAATATCGGTTTCTGTTGCTTCAGGGAATCCGATATCACCAAGGAAAGGATCCAAAAGATTTTGGCATCAGGTGCCAACGTTATCCTGACCACTGGTGGCATTGATGACATGTGTCTTAAGTACTTTGTGGACGTAGGAGCCATGGCAGTGAGAAGGGTCCTCAAGAGGGACCTCAAACGCATTGCCAAGGCAACAGGAGGTATGTTGAAGTTTGTGCTGAGTATCTGTGTTTTGATGTCTTGGTCAAGCGGTTATATTCAGTGTTCTAAACTAAAACCTTTTGGTTATTTGTTTGTCCATTCTCAGCCACCGTCTGCCCTTCTCTGACCAACCTGGAGGGAGAGGAGACGTTTGAGGCCACCATGCTCGGCCAGGCTGAGGAGGTTGTGCAAGAACGCATCTGTGACGACGAGCTCATCCTCGTCAAGAAGTAAGAATTGCAGTTAGATATAGCAACGTTTTATCAGGGTGCTTGCGGATCCTTGAAAAGTCTTAAAAGGCATTCAATTAATTAATCTTCAAATAAGGCTTTAATTGGCATCAAATTGTCTTAAATCAATCTTTTAAAAGTCATTAAGATGCTAAGATACAGAAGATATAGGAAGTGGGATATTATGACTCATTGCTTTTCAGACTTTGCATTGTAAAATCTAAATAAAAAAATTGGGAGCATTTAATTTTAAATAATTTGCTAAATGCATCTTGCTTTAACATCATGCAGATTTGGATAAAAGAAAAATAATCTATTTTTTCCTTTTGAAGTAGATAACTGACTTTTTAAGTTGCCCAAAAAGGTCATATTTTATGCTCCATAAAACATTTAGGTAAAATGTTGACTATGGCCGTTCAAGTTTTTTTTCCCCCTCAGTTTTGTTTTTTGTAATATTGCTGTTAAATTTAATCCTGAATGGCATTTAAATCTACCTTACCTTGAGCTGTAGGAACCCTGTTCATACTTCATACATGAGTACTTCTAACACAGTGCTGATGCAGTTATATAAGCACCGCTGTACTGTCAGAATTTCTCTGCATTTTATTGTTCAACAGCAGCTCTGGCAGGAAAAGTTGTGAGAATGAAAAGGCTTTGTATGATAAGTACCTCATATCTGTCTGCCTATACATTTCTGCAGTTTACCGTTAAGTTAACCGTACTGCTTCTGTTGTTAACCCCCTCAGTACCAAAGCACGCACATCAGCATCCATCATTTTGCGCGGGGCCAACGACTTCATGTGTGACGAGATGGAGCGCTCGCTGCATGACGCTCTCTGTGTGGTCAAGAGGGTGCTGGAGTCAAAGTCTGTTGTTCCAGGAGGCGGCGCTGTGGAGGCAGCTCTGTCTATCTACCTGGAGAATTACGCTACCAGCATGGTGAGACAAATCCTCTGAAAAATGATTGTTTTTTTATTTATTTTTTTTTTCATATACAGCTGATGGGTATCTGGGCTCGACTTCTTGTTTTTTTTAAGAGATGATTAGATAATGTTTGTTGTAATCGAAGTTTCTGCAGTGCTGAGATGTCGCTCATCATTTATGTTTCTTTAGGGTTCCCGAGAGCAGCTGGCCATTGCTGAGTTTGCTCGGTCTTTGCTCATCATCCCCAAGACGCTGGCTGTGAACGCAGCTCAGGACTCGACTGATCTGGTGGCCAAGCTTCGGGCCTTCCACAATGAGGCTCAGGTTAATCCTGAACGCAAGAATCTCAAGTGGTGAGTGTTTCTTTACTACCGTCATGAAATTATTGACTATTATATCTGTTTACATTCAGTGAAGCTGCATTTTTGCTGTGGAACATTTTGCATTTAAATCCCTTCTTAAGATTCTCTTATATAGGAAAGCATTAATGAATATTTAATATGTGGCTGTTGCTAGGTTTTATCATCCCTTCACAGCCGATGTACCCCACTCTTTGTACTTTTTTCCAGTATTAATATATGATCGCTGTATAATTTGCATTTTGTTTTATTGATTCCTTGTTTTTAATCTGTTGCTTGTCTAAAAAGCACTTTGTTGCCTCGTTAAGGAAAGCGATATATAAAGTTTATTAGTTACTATTATTCTTTTAATTATGCTTGTTCAAGGCAGAAATGTTCTGCTTTCTATACTGTGTGAAAGATACGAACATTAAATGGGGGAACAGAGTTTAACTGCCTTTACGTTGGCAGCGGTGGTAGTAACGGTGGGAAACGACACAAGTGTGAGCCGGCTGATGGGTCACGTGTGACGTTTTGACGACCTGTTATGGGCGGGGCCCAACACGGGAAGATTTAAAAAGCAGCTGCCAGCTAACTCAAAACACAGCTATCAAAAATGTCTGCAAATTGGGGAGACAATGAGGACCTGGAGCCCCTTAGCCTAAAAGCAGAGGGCAAGATCAACAGCCATATAACGGAGAGACAGGATTTGACACTTTTTGTTTTGGTTTGTTTTGTAGGATTGGTTTGGACTTGGTCAACGGCAAGCCTAGAGACAACCGCCAGGCTGGCGTGTACGAGCCCACCATGGTGAAGACAAAGAGCCTCAAGTTTGCCACTGAGGCCGCTATCACCATCCTTCGTATCGACGACCTCATCAAACTGTTCCCGGAGCAGAAGGAGGGCGGAATGTCGTACCAGGATGCCGTGCAGTCGGGAGCTCTAGAGGGTTAAAAGGCTGCGTTTGGTCCCGACAGGTCCATCATCTGTATTTATACGCAAGGAGCTCTTCATGGCTGTTGCTCTAGTGTAGGCCGTGCACTTTGCCTGTTTACTGTTCTCCCACTCCCTCTCCCTCGGGGCGCTCGCTTCCAGAGGAACTGTAAGTGATTTGTTTTTCTTGGACACTTAATAAAGCTCCAATGGTTGTAAATGACCGTTGATTTGTTAATTCAGATTGGCTAGCTTTGGTTATTGCGATAAATGAGTCTCAAAGAAGGTTCACTCTATGGTTTTTAATTCTTTATTGATATGTAGTACAGCTAGATTACAGGAATCACAAACATCATGCTACGTACAGGAAGCACGAGGTTAGAGAAGGCTGGTATACTTAACGTTATGGCACTTAGCTGTGTTTCCAGGCTGCTGTGTTCATTGATAGAGAAACTGGAATGTTGATCAGAATCAGTGTTTAGAGCGATCTAAATCCATCGATAGCTGGACACTATTATTTAATAAAATTACACCACAAGTTAAAAATGAGCTACATAGAAAGTAGCACATCTTCCAAAGCCTGTCCATACTGGGCACTAAATACATGTCCATACTGGGCACTAAATATATGTCCATACTGGGCACTAAAGCCTGTCCATACTGGGCACTAAAAGCCTTGCATTTGCAGTTTAAACGTTCCACTTTTTTCAGTTGTACTGAAAGCAGGTCATCCTAAAAAGGACAGTTCACCCCTTAAACATTATTGTCCTCTTACCTGTAGTGCTATTTCTCAGTCAAGATTGTTTTGGCGCCAGTTGCTTAGTGTTGGAAATAGGGCTCGACAATATAAAGATATATCGTATTGATATGAGATTATATATCGTCTTAGATATCGGATATTTTTACATCATGATATGGAATAAATGGTGCTTAAATCCTGATTTTAAAGGTTGCATTACAGTAAAGTGGTGTACTTTTCTCCACTTATCAGACAGTCCTATCGAGATATATATCCTGTATCAAGATACAGTCTAAAAATATTGCAATATAATTTTCAGCCCCTATCACCCAGCCTCAGTTGGAAATATTGTCAGTAGAGATGTCTGCCTTCTTTCAAATATAATGCAACCACATGGCACTCACCTTGTGGTGGTCAAAGTGCCGAAAATACATTTGGAAAAACTCAACATCAATGTCTCTTTGCAGAAATCATGACCCAGTTATTAAAGATAATTCACAGAGCTTGTTGTAAGCAGTTTCAAGTAGGAACTATTTTCTTTCTACCAAACTACACCCGCAAACTGTACCACTGTGCAGAAGGAACAGTGCATCTGCTCATGTTTTGAGAGGCTTGTGACAGCATGAAATTTGACATAAATGACATCAACTTCTGCTGACCCGTCATGTTTGCTAGCTCGTGCTAGGTAAGCTAGCTGTAGCTGCATGCTTCCCTCTGAGACATTTATGTTGAGGGTTTTTTTTCCATTCTTTTGGGGGTGTATTGAGCACTACAAGCCGAGGGCCATCTTTTTTCATTAGATTTAAATTTTTAGGTGAACTGTCCCTTTTAAATGGGTAAACAATTAGTCCTCATTGATTGCTTGCTAAAAACTACCAGCTGTAGCATGGTGCTTACATAGCACATTATTACTGGAACATGTTTAAGTTGTCATTAAACACTAGATTTTACATTATTTTGACATCTAAAATCCCCTAACAAAGTCACACGCTACACAGCTACAACCTGAGGAAGGCTGAATTTAAGTTCACAGTGAGAATGGCGAGCTATAGTTGGATAACATCCAAAAATTCTCATCACTTCCATCTTAAGTACAGTGTTTAGAAAAATCCAGGTAAACCGTCAGCATTTCATATCATGGCCCACAGTGTAAACGATGAGTTTAAGTATCCCTTATCCATTAAAAAGATCAAGTGCAATCTGTGCGGCGACATCAGATTTTTCTCCTCAAACCGTCTCCACACACATGGCGATGCCCATCCCTCCTCCTATGCAGAGAGATGCCACGCCCTTTCGGCCTCCAGTCCTTTGAAGTGCGTGCAACAAGGTCACCAGCACTCTGCAGCCAGACATGCCGATGGGATGGCCCAAAGCGATGGCACCACCGCTCACGTTCACCTGGAGAGAAGGTGTGTTACAATACGGTTGGATTCTGGAGTGATATTTCCACACACTGAAACACGACTTCAAATTTCAAATCTCAAACAAGATCCCCTGTCACAAGAGTCACCTTGTCTGCATTCAGGCCGAGCTCTTTAACCACAGCAACAGACTGGGCAGAAAACGCTTCATTGATCTCAAATAAGTCGACTTGGTCCAGCTGCCAGCCTGCTTTCTCAACCTGTCAGAGAACAAGACGGAAATGATGTAAAAATAAAGACAAAGGAGCATTTTCTTAACCGTTGTGAGCTTTTGTGATTTCTCACCGCTTTCCTGATGGCTGGTATCGGTCCGGTTCCCATGACAGACGGGTCAAGGCCAGCTTGAGCCCACGATACGATTCTGGCCATGGGTTTTACGCCACGCTTCGCAGCCTCTGATTGGCTCATTAGGACAGTAGCTGCTGCTCCATCATTGATGCCTGCAGTAAAAAAAAAAGAAAAAAGATCCAGGCAGACAACCTCAGTAACATTTCCAAATTTTAAAAAATAATAATAATGCAACACCAACTGTCGAACCTGAGGAGTTCCCAGCCGTGACGGTGCCACTGCCGTCTTTAATGAAGCAGGGTCTCAGCTTGGACATGCTCTCCATGTTGCTGCCGTGGCGAGGAAACTCGTCCACCTTCACCTCCACTGGACCTGAAGATGACAAATGTTACAGTTCGTGCACTTAACAGACAAAAGATTTGATCAGTTGACAGTCAATAATTGAACAACTCCTCGCCTTTTCTGGACGGCACCATGACTGGGACAATCTCTTGATCAAAGTGTCCTGCTTTCTGTGCAGCCTCTGCTTTGTTCTGGGACTTGACAGCAAATTGGTCCTGCTCCTCTCGACTGACTCCCCACTGCTTCGCCACGTTCTCAGCTGATAAAACGTAATAAACACAATGAACACAACAATGACAATTCATCGAGATGTATCACTGTCAGGGGTTTTATCTAATCTCAGCCATGCACACCTGTGATGCCCATGTGGTAGCTGTGGAAGGCGTCTGTGAGGCCGTCAGCCACCATGGAGTCCTGCAGGGAGGCGTCGCCCATCCTCACACCTGTTCTCATCTGCAGCGTGTGAGGAGCCTTTGGTGGAACCAGGAAACAAACAGTTAAGACTTCTCACGCTGGAGATATGCTGTGATAAGCTATACTTATGTCTCAATACACAGTGTGTCAGACGCAGTATGCCAAAAATACCAGGATGTTCTACTACATCTGGTCAGATTTTGCAGTATGCAAGCCAGCATGCTTTTCTGGCTATTCTTACCCACAATCCTCTGCGCAGCGTCAGATTCATCGCAGCAGTTCAGCGGCAAACAGATGACAAGCAGCAGTGACGAATGACATTAAAGTTACTGATGACCAATGAAATAATAATCTAATTCTTATATATATTTAAGTGAACGAAATAATCACAGTGATTACCAAAGGAAAAAAATGAACAAAATGATAGAGAAAGGCATATGTAGGCTTATATTAGTAACATAAAATGTCTGAATCCATAATGTATGCGGTTGTTACTTAAAGATTTAATTAGATAATTTGCAAAGTAACAACAGCAGATGGTAACAGATATATAAAAAAGAGGTGTTATGGAGAAGTTGTACGTCACAGTTGTGTGCATACTGCATGCAACAGTCCATACTTTGCCAGTTGCAGTACTTAGTAAAAGTAAAAATAACTGGTATGTGATTTCAAACACACCCATGATTGCTCTTTCAACACGTGTTTGCATGGTGTTTATGCTGTGACCGGAACTGTTCACGTACTTGCCAATGCACTTTGTAAGATACTAGATCAGCGTCTCCTAAACCTCTCCTCAAACACCACTTGTGCTGAATGTTTAACATCTCACCCTGCTGCAACACAGCTGAATTAAACAACGGGCTCGTTATCAAGCAGCTTCAGGAGTTCACAACGAGTCGATCATTTGAATCAGCCGTGTTGGAGCAGCGAGAGATCTCTTCCTTTAGAAGGCACACCAGATAACTCAGACCATGTAAAACTTTGGGATTTTCGTGATGTAAATGATAATCATGGAGACATTTGAGCAGGTTAACACTGAAGATCGGCAGGAAAAGTGACTGCAGCTCCATCATGGGTATGTATCAAGCATGTATTTGATAAACACAATGTTGCCAAACAGCGACCCATTTTACAGCTATATTACGCTGTCAGCTACAGGACGTAAATTTGGTGTTATGCTACATTATGCG